>NC_046657.1:28907359-28928004 GCF_010883055.1 Belonocnema kinseyi | reverse complement strand
GTATGAAGACTATTTTGGTATAAAAGTCCAAAACCAAACTGAAAACTGGGTTCCTCATAACGTTTGTGGTGCATGTTTTCAGTCACTTACTCGTCACAAAAGCAATGAAGGCAATAAGAAAACACTCAAAATTAGAAAACCAATGATATGGAGGCAACCTTTGCGAGAGGAAGATTGCTACTTCTGTATGATCAATCTGAATGGAATAATTAGAAAAAATAAAGGTTGTGTCAAATATGCTGATGTATCTAGCGTCACAAAACCAGTGGAAGATACCGATACTTCAAAAACCTTCAGGAAATTGTCAGTGAGCAGAGAGACGACTCATACGGTTGAAAACGATGACGAAATTGATCGTAACAGTGACGAAAGTATTCTGAAAAATGATAAATATGATGATTATGACGAAGATGATATTGAATATGATGACGATGAATACAACGATGAAGATGAAGAACAGTACCTTCCACATAGCGAAAACCGTGGTGCTCCAGAGTTATTTACGTGGGCAGAATTTAATGACTGTGCACGAGATCTAGGACTAGCTAAAGATGGTATGGGATATTTAGCTTCCATCTTCAAGAAAAAAAATTTGTTTGCTGAAAAAATAAAAGTAAGTTTTTGTAGGAATAGAGCAAAAGGTTTTAGACAATACTTTAAATCTGAAGTTAATGAAAAGGGATAATTAGTTTACTGTGATAATATTGATGGGTTGATGGAAAAGATGAAACCCGGTATTTATAAACCAAAGGATTGGAGACTATTTATTGACACTTCCATGCGCAGCCTGAAAGCAGTATTACTGCACAATACAAATGTTTATGCTCCAATTCCAGTTGAACATTCTACGGAATTGAAAGAAGACTATAGTACTCTTAAACTTCTTCTGGAAAAAATTAACTACTCAACGCATGAATGGAAGTTGTGTGGAGATCTGAAAGTTCTTGGGATTTTATTAGGACAGCAATCAGGGTTTACAAAAACACCCTGTTACTTGTGTTTATGGGACAGTAGAAATCGCATCAAGCATTATAAAAAAAAGAAATGGCCAAAAAGAACATCATTTGACGTAGGAAAATTGTACATAATTGAAAAACCTTTAGTCAATCCAAAAGATATTTTAATTCCACCCCTTCATATCAAACTTGGTCTTATGAAGCAATTTGTCAAAGCTCTTGATATTGACGGTGACTGCTTTCTATACTTGAACAATCAATTTCCACAACTTTCCGAATCGAAGTTGAAAGCGGGTGTATTTAATGGACCACAAATACGAAAAAAGTTGCGGGATCCGGAATTCATTAAAAAAATGACAGACACTGAAAAGGCTGCCTGGCTCAGTTTTAAGATGGTTGTTGAAAATTTTTTAGGCAATCACAAAAGTGCATATTACAAAAAAACTGTTTCTGATATGGTTTCAAATTTTGGTGAATTGGGTTGTCTAATGAACTTGAAGCTCCATTTTCTTGATTTTCACATTGATAATTTTCCAAAGAATCTGGGAGATTTTAGTGAAGAACAAGGCGAACGTTTTCAGCAAGACATCAAAAGAGATAGAGCGTAGACATCAGGGACATTGGGATGTTAATATGATGGCTGACTACTGTTGGTCATTAAAACGAGATCAAGTTTCAAAGGGAACTAAACGAAAGCGACACCCACTCCGTAGATCTTTTGAAAAAAAAGAGTCCGATATTGTCAAATAAAATCGTGAGAGGCGAGGGGACTCACGCTAATTTAGCACCCCAACGTGAGAGGCAAGGGGAACTCACGCTAATTCAGCACCCCGATCTAGAAAGACGACGGGACTCATGCTAATATAGCACCATAACGTGAGAGGCAAGGGGACTTACGCTAATCAAGCACCCCAAAGGGAACAGAATTTACTACGTCCACGCCGTTGTTCCTGGGTAATGCTGAAGGTAAATAAAACTTGTTCCAAAAAAAGTGTTTTATTTTTCTTAGATCCTACAATTTCAGGCAAGGGGAATCATGCTCATGGAACACCCAGATGGGACTATTGGAACCCAAGATTCAGATTGAGTGACCCAAAAGATATAAAGATATGGTTGTAAAGTCGGCCGGACATGAAACTCTTTTAATTTTATACAAAATATACAAGAAAAAACGCTGTTTTCGTCATTTTTACGTCTCTTTTTGCATTTTTTGGGAAACTATGATCTGATTGGGTTATTTCAACCCCGGGTACAGATTCAGTGGCCCAAAAGACATATAGATATGGATGTAAAGTCGACCGGACATGGAAAGCTTTTGTTTTTATACAAAATATACACGAAAAAACGCTGTTTTCGTCGTTTTTACGTCTCTTTTTGCATTTTTGGGAAACTATGACCTGATTGGGTTATTTGGACCCCGGATTCGAAATCAGCGACCCCCAAAACATATAGATATGGCAGTGTAGTCTACCGGACAGACCACTTTTTTTGTGTGTCTGTGTTATCCAAGAAAGATGAAGTTTGTACGAAAACAGATGATGTTTTGATAAAGAACGAAATTTTTTTTTAATTGAACATTAATCTAGAAAAGATTTCAGTTCTCTTTTCAAGACCAAAACATTAAATTTAAACAAAAACCCAGTGGGCACAACATCTTAGAACGTAATTGGAACGTCCTAAAAACGTTTTTTGGACTGACTTAGGACATTTTTAAGCCGTTCTAAAGATGTATTTTCACGCTTTTGCCCACTGGTTTCAAAAAGATCAATTTTAAATTTAGAAAAAGATAATTTTCGAATAAAATAATGTTATTTTGATCCAGAAAATTTCAGTTTTCTTTTTCACACCAAAATATGAAATTTAAACAAAAGGTAAATGTTTTATGAAAAAGTTTAATTAAAAAAACAGCGGACCAAATGTACATTTTCTATGAAACATTTGAATTTAAAAAAAAACACATACATTTTTATACGGTATAGTACGGTTCCTTGCTCTTTTGAGCAAGGACAAATCTAGACCATATTCTTGCATTTCAGTTCAATGGCAATTTAGTGACACATTGATTTAATCACAAATGAATTTTTGCAAGAAGTGGTTTCAAATTCATCTCTTTATGTAGATATTTCATATTTTTTCAAACTAAAAATTGCAAGTGTTTGCTTTGAAATAAAATAACAGAAAATGATACAACAATTTCCATAACATCTTTGAAAATAGTAAAGAATTGTTCAGGGAATGAAATAAGTTCTTGCTGATTAAAAATAAAATAAAAATTACGACTTTCCTTTTGCACGAAAAAAAACTTCGAATAGATCTAAACGCTATCAAATTTTTTAATATTTCTACAAAATCGTAGAGTGACCCTATAGTATTTAGTTTTCCATAAATTGTTTTAATTTTGTGTAATCTACGTTTCAATTTTGCAATAAGACTTCAAAGAGATAAATAAAAATATTTCAAAACTCAAGCAAACGAATTTCATTATTTAAGAGGAAGCCAGAAGAGTTGAAAAGAATTTATGGGTTTATTGTAATACTTTCTATAAAAAATGTATGCTTTTTTTCATCCGTTATTCTTGGGTTTCAAAAAACAAGTATAATGAAGTGTAATTTTGTCTTGGAAGATGCGAAATAAGGTTTAATTTTGACTCACAATAGGTAATTTTCGAAAAGAATTAGAATTATGACTTGCAAGAAGAAATTTTTAAGAAAAATTATAATTCATGGTAGTAACTTTTTTGGAATCCCTACACCTTTCCAATGTCTCCTTGGGGAACCGATGGGCATATTTAGGGCCCCTATGCGCTACTTGTCAACAGAATTCTATTTTTGATTAAAAAAAAAAAATGAATTGTTTGGGAGGCTGTAGATGATTAACCAGTGCTCCCCATTTTGGGAACTTTTTGAACTGCGCTTGCGTCGCGCCAGAAATCCGATTGGTTACTGTTGGCGCGCTGATTTTTAAAAGTATAATTATTCAAATTAAATATTTATGATAAATAATCAATAGGGAATGCTTAAACAGTAATTCCTTAATCGTGAAATAAGATTTTGGAGTTGCAGATAGAAAATAATTCGATTTTAACTAAAACGACGTTATGAATTCTGAATTTATAGAAGAAGAATATTTTTGTATCACAATGATAAATTTCGTCTCTGTCAAGCTCCGGAATTAAATTTTGGTTATTTCTAAAAATGTGAATTAAAATAAAATCACTAAAATGACCAAACATAAATTGAGAATTTTTTTTTCTGAAGTCAGAATTAACAACAATTTTTGAATTAAAATCACTTTTTTTTATCTAAAACTTCAAAATTCTATTTTAGGATTAAAAAGTTACTTTTGATGTATTTCCCAATCATTATTTATCATAAATATTTAATTTGAATACTACTTATATAATTTAAAATGCGTGCGCTTACAGTAACTGATTGGCTTGTTAGCGCGACGCAAGCATAGTTCAGAAAGTTCCAAAAATTGGGAGCACTCTGAATAACGGCTCACCGTGCGAGAAAACGCTATGAGAATAGCAAGTTTTATCTTGTGTCAAATTTTAATAAAAAATTGATAACAAATTTTTTTAGTACAATTCACGCTTTTAGAAGAACTGTTATTAAAGTTGTCAAAAGTTAACTTCGAATTGAAATAAACTTTCATAATATACCAGAATTTATGAAATCCATAGTTATTTATGGAGGCGTATGAACAGCTTCTGGTGGATTTTACTGCGTGGTAACAAATATTTTGAAAATCATTTTTCTAATACAGTGACAAGAGTAAATTAAATATTTTACAGAAATCAGGAAGAATTTTATTGCTACGTGTAAAATCAATGTTCTACGGCACGTCAAACTTCAAGTGGGGAAGCCGGAAGAACGCACTTCTGCTTGATCGCGCATGCGACGCAGTTTCATAACCAGACGTGAAAAGAACTCATTTAACAGAAAATTTCTTCCTTTTATAAATATTAAATGCACGAAAAACACAGTTTCCACTGTTTTTACGTCAAGATCTGACAGTTTGAGATTCAAAAGACTACAGTAGGACTCCAATGCCTGAATTTGATCAAAGTCAAATGTAGCTGTCATCCATGACAAGCTCATTTTATTCTGACATTAAAAATACGATATGTCCCATCGGCTTCAGTAGGCATCGGAGGCCCACTGCTGTTCGAAGTGAGCTCGCTATCCTGCTTATTCGCGTGTTTATCTTGCTTCGTGTGAACTTTCGGAACTTTGTGACGGATTTATACAGATAGGTAGTTCGGGTACCGCGCCTTATACCGCAACGCACCTGTTTAGCCACGCCTGACTGACTATCCCTCACACCATCGGCTGCATTTTTTACTCTTATCCACGGCAACACGTCAATTCTCGCAGGTTCTTTAGCGCGGAACGTTATTGGAGGGTTTCACTGTACTTTTGTTTTAATTGAGGGGTCAAATTTAGAAATTCGACCTGAATTAAAAAATTCTCCGCGCTGTGCGGACACAGGTTCGTCGCGCGCTGCGTGCGCAGCTGGCATATTTAGCCGCGCCTAGGGCACGCGAATGTTGGTTCTCGCACTCGATACTATATTTGTCTCGCACTTGATAATGTATTTATTTCGCGCTCGATGATACATTCACCTCGCGCTCCGCGCTCAGTTTTTGTATTTAACCCACATTTGTGCGCAAGCCTCTTAAAATTAAAGTTCAAAATATCGACAACTGTTCTTTTGGTGATTGTGAGTTCTCTATTGCTAAGGCTCCTTCGGACTTAACAAACACATTCTCATCACGTATCTCGTACTTCGCAGTCGATTTCATCGATTATGCGAACTTTTTTACAATATGTTCAACTCTATTCAATCGAATGTACATATTTATTTCCGTATCTCGGTCTGGGCCTGTTTATTCAGATATTGCAAAATAAAGTACAAATTTTATTTTAAATGATATAATTTAGGCGAAAACTGTTGTTAAATAAAATTTTATTATAGCTTGTGCCCTTTTATTTGAAATATTTATTTTTTAATTTTTATTATATGTTTATAACCAGAGTTTATAACAAACTTGCATATATTTTTTGATTAAACAGCTTTGTCTTTTAATTATTTTCGTATCTTGTTTCGTTTTTTTCAAAAATTTAATTCTTTTTATTTTCAATCTTATTTTTTACGTTTAAAACGAAAACTACGTGTCCTATCCAAAATTATTGTTAAAAATTGTTTAAGAGTTATTGCTATTTTTTGAAAGATAAATTTTTCCCTATTTATTTTACTTATATATTGTGTCGTTTGTCCAAAAACTTAATTTTATTATTTTAAATGTTTTTTCATTTTTTTCGCATCTTGCATAGTTTAAACGCAAAATGAAATTTTTAGATTTTAATTATTTCTTTCCGATTGAAATTAAAATTTTCGACAAAATTGGAAAAGTTATATCAATAATCGTTAAGGTCTTTAAAAAGTCAACGTTTTTCTTTTCCTCACTTTTTGTTCATATCAAGCGTTATTTGCCTTAAAATGTTTATTTTAATTTGTTTTTTCTTTTTTTTTCTTTTTAAAATGCTATTACTCTTAAAATTTTCTTTTATCAAAAAAAGTTATAATGATAATTTTAAATCATGAAAAAATCGGTCTCAAAATTTTTGAAAATGCCCTCACTTTTTAAATTTTCATCCAAAATAGCTGGTTTACGAAATCGTCCTTTATTTTTAGACATTAAAAATATGTGCCAAAACAGAATCAAATTTGACAAATCCTTCGAAAGTTATCGTGCCTACAGGATACAAACTACATACAGCCAGACATCTTCGTAAAAATCTTTTTTTCTGACTCCGGGGGTTTCATAAATTAGAGATTTGATAAAAACCGAAAGAGTGAAATTTTATATAAAACCAATACCTTCCCATTATGATGAGAATGTAAAAAAGAAAAGGTCTAAGGAACCGCACTCAAATTATCTAACAGCTCAATGAAGGGGGGTGGGGGTCGAGACATTTTGTTACGATTTTTTACGATAGAGAGAGGGGGGGGTCCTTCACTCATGTACTTGATTTTTGCAAATTCGCAAAAACGTTTTCCTGTAGATTAACTTTTTAGTTTAAATTTGATTATATGGTTGAAAATTTAACAATTTTCTTGAAAATACATCCGGAAAAAAATTATTCAAACAAATTCCATTAGTTTCAATAATTAGAAAAGAATTAAATAATCATAATAAATATTCCACTAGACCAATATTAATCATTTTAAGTAAAAAAGAAGAGATTACATTGTTCAAAAGGTTGGTTACATGAAGAAATGACATTTTTGGTTTTAAGGGTAGTTTTCAGGTACTCGGGGCGTTGTGTTAGGATTGTCAAACTAATTTGTCTGATAGATGAAATTTTTTGTTGGATAATTCTCTGCAGACAAACCTTCGAAAATTATTTTAAAAACTCAAAAAGTGATTTTTTCTTATGGATTTTATGTGGTAAACTTAAAGTCAAAACTGGCACCTGTTAAAATAAAAAAATAAAAAAGTAAAAAATTCGGGAATTTCTTTTTGCAGATTTGGAACAAGATCGGGGGACCTTGCCCTCTAGCATACAAAAAATTTTGCCATGCATGTTTGGACCACTCTAATGTACATTTATTAAAAACTTGCCAGATATAACACTCACTGAATAAAGATCTATTTTTCTCGAATTATTGTTTACACTGTTAGAATATGTTTCTATATTTTTTTTAATTATACAGTTTGTTTTGCGACATATAGGTTCACGAAGAAGTGGAAGAGAAAATCCCTATGAAACCATATTTGTCTATGGGTAAATATATAATATTTATTTATAATAAAGCATTGTAAAAATAATTTTAAGTGCTTTTTAGCTCGATTACATAAAAAAGAATTAATATAAAAACGCGATTGCTGGGCAAAATTTCCATCTTCGTTTAAACAACAGTAGCATGTTGAATAGCATACATGAATATTCTTATGTGGGAGCATATATTCATCTTCTAATGTAGCCACAAATACAATATTACAGCCAGAAAAAGTTGAATTTAAATTTAGAAAATTGTTTCTTTACCTTAGTTTTTTTATTGAAAGTAAAATTACAGTTTTAAAAACTAACTTTTTTATATATACAGTGAAACTCGGAGACTGTGCCGGTTCAGGGGTTGTTGATGTTGGAGAACAAACACAAGGGAGTGTCACTTCGGCAGAAAACGCTTTTTTTGTTCTTAAACAGCGTTTAAACTAACCGCGTTATTTCGATATGCTACTACAGTTAACCTTCGTAAGCACCGCCTGCATGACCACCGCACACTTTCTGCAGCTTATTTTACTCCTACGTGCGGCGCGGTGTCATTTCTCAGTAGGAATACATTCGGGGTCGTTATACCCAAGTTCTTTATTGATACAGTAAGAAGGCAATATTTATAATAATCCACTTCCACAAACACGGTTACCGAAAAATTTTGTCTGACTACGGCCTTCAATACCAAGACCAGTTTCCACTTTATAATAAAGAAATAATTATTTACAAACTTGATCTATTTTTCCTGACACCATTCCATGTTGAAAACAACAGACGAGAAAAATTCACAAACTGATTAGTGACTGAAAACAATAAAGAATAAATAAATATTTTCACCAAATAAACATTTGCTGCAATAGACTTGATATTTGTTTTAAATTCCATTTAGGAACGTGCATTAAAAACATAATAATTATTTTTAAAGTTTTAGACTAACCTCCCGGCTTTTTTCCACAAAAATGAAAAATTTTAAAAACTGAATTCGGAGATGCTATAAAATATCATAACGGACGTCCCCGGACTCTTTTTTGAGGGATAATAACAAAAAAATTCATTGTGCTAAATAGAAATGTTATGCATTATTTTGAGGTTACGTCGTTTTTCATCTCTGCCTTTCCGAGAATTTGCAAATTATTGATGAAATAAACTTTTTTAATTACCTGCAAACAAGGTTAGTTCCGGAAGATTAGTTACTATGTTTATTTGTAAGTCCAAAGTTTTCGGCCAAAAATATTGTGTAGTTTGGAAGTAACGCTCGGGAGAATTGTAACACACATAACCTCGAAATATACACATTGCCAGCAAAATAAACATTTGTTTGAAAAATAAACACAAAAAAAGTGTGCAGGGACGTCCGTTAGCATGTTCGCTATCATCTCCCAGAGTTTGACGACAAAATATTTCTTATCCTAGGAAAAAAGCCGGGGGAATTTAATACTGAAAAAATCGATACTAATTCCTAAGCACTATGCAAATTAATCACATTTTGCTAAAGTAAAACTTTTTTGAATGAACCCAAAATAAGTGTGTGGGGACTTGCGTTAGCATATTCGCTATCATTTCCCAAATTTTTAAGACAAAATATTTATTATTCTAGAAAAAAAGCCGAGGGAACCTGAAACGGGTAAAATCGACAATTTTCTAAGCATCATATGCCCTTAAAGAGTTTTATTAATGTTCAAATGGTTCGCACAGATCTTAAAGGATCTCAAGAAATTCCGAAACATTTCGATGGATTAAAAATATTGCAATGAGTTTTAAAGCTCTCTTAAGGCCATGTGATGAGTATAACAGCTGATGAAGTCAGCCCTGAGATCAATATTTTTTCACCCATATTCAAAAATAAAAGTTTAAATAACGCGGAGATTTTTTCGTGAAATGTTAATGAATATGAAAGGATCATCTGTGGCCTTGCCACAGATTCTGACCAAATTATTAATTCTGACCAAAAAAAATTCATTTTTGAAGAAACATAATTGTATGCTTCCTATAAATATCCTTTTACGTCTGAGGAAATCAATATTGGATAAACAAGAAACAACGGATGCTGCTTGCCACTTCATCGGACAAGATTTTATTTACAATTTTCCCCAACTTTCCGAAAACTCACTGTTGTTATCCTCAGAGCAACTCATTGGTAACATTTTATATTCTATAAAAGGTGCACAAATAGAATAAACTTATAAAACTTATTATGAGAAAGAATGAAAGTAGAAACAAGCGGGATAGTTTTGTTTACTTCTTATAACTGTAATTTTAATGAAAGGTAGAAAATTAATTAATCATAATACTGTGGAAATTTTACAAAAATATTATAAACAAGAATTACATGATTCATTAAGATGATCTAAATCAGCGGTTTCATTAAGGCAAATATCTAGTTCTTGTTTGATAAAAACGATTTCAGCGAAGGCTCTTTTTATGAGATTACTTTCTTAATGTAGATATTCAATCTCATTCCATAGAAAAAAATGATGAATATTATCCTTGGGATTATTATGTAAATGGTCATTAAGAACATTCTGATCATTTATTTTAATTCTATTTTGATGTTCTCTTAGTCTGATGTGTAAGGGTCTTTTCATTTGTCCAATGTAACTTTTTCCACAATTACATATAAAACAGTAAACCACGATTTTTCTTCTTCTAAGGATTCTAATTCCTCCTTACCTAGGTTAATCATTTTATCAAGTTTGGGATTTAATACTAAAAGTAGCGCTAATTTTATAAGTTTTTAATATTCTTTTTATATTTTCTGAAATTTTACCGGAGTAAGGAATAGTAATATTGCTTTTTAGATCAAATTGTTTTTTGATATTGTCATGTGGATTAAAATATTAAGTTTTTGTTATTAAGTTCTTTTAATCTATTATCTATATACTTATCTATTTTGTTGAAGTGATATCATTGCCATTTTTCATCATGCTAATATTTAGAAAGTTAATGGTATTATAATTTTTGTTTCATGTGTGAATTGTAATCTATTATGCATTGAGTTAAAGGTTTCAAGAGTTTTTTCAATCTTATTTTAGGAATAATTAAAAAAGTGTCATCGACATACCTAAAGTATGCAATAATTTGGAAATACAAGTTATTAAAAATTTCTGATTCTAAATCTCGCATTAACAAGTCAGCTAAATCTTTAGAAAAAGGAGATACCATTGGAGTTCTAAAATTTTTTCTTTACAAATTTTGATTAAATTGAAAGAACGTCTTATCCGTTAGAAATTTGTATAATTATACTCCCTCTTTTTTTACTTGTCATTACTATTTTCTATAAAAAATAAATAAATTGTTTTTAAACTTATTTGTATATATACAGGGTTTGTCCGGAAAGTAATAGGACTGAGTCGATTTTAAAAAATTTATTTAACCATTCGCTCCTTCTGCGTCGATGCAGCGCTGAGAGCGCGATTTCCAAGCATTGAAGGCGTCACGGAAGCCATTCTCCGGAATAGCCTTGAGAGCCGCGGTTCATGCTGCTTGGATCCCCTCTGTCGTCTCAAAATGCTTGCCTTTCATCGGCCTTTTCAGGCGAGGAAAAAAAAAAGGTGTGGGGGGCCATATCTGGGCTGTAGGGCGGCTGCGGAAGCGTTGGGATGCCGGCCTTGGTCAGGTAGCTGTTCACAAGAAAGTCGGTGTGAGCCGGGGCTTTGTCATGGTGCAACTTCCAGTCAACTGTGATGTCTTGTCGGGCCCGATTGTCCCTTCTTTTGATAAATTTAACATCTGGGCAATTAAACGAATACTCAGTCGACGGTCTAACTTCAATACTTTGCGCACACGAGTCACATTGTCGGTGTTTGTCGAAGGTCTTCCCGCACGGTCTTCATCGGCGACCTCTTCCCAGCCCTCCAAAAAGGCCTGGTGCCACCGAAACACACCACTTCTTGCTAAAGCAACATCTGGGTAAGCCTGCTTGATCATATCAAACGTCTCTGTCGCAGATTTACCGAGTTTCACACAGAATTTAATCGCGTACCTCTGCTCTAACGAACGCAGCATTTTCGGTTTGCACCACTCACAGAAATACGTCGCGTGAAAATGCCTGTCCTGACTCTCCAAGTGCTAGGAGACAACTTACCAGCCGCTCGTTCGTTAGCTAGGAACGATCTCTACCAAATCCAGTTGGTGCGCGCACGCTTCGAAGTAAATTCGCGGCGGAAGAAAATCAGTCCTAATATTTTCCGGACAAACCCTGTAATATATGCATATGGATGTTTCTTTGCTTGACTACGGGTTGAATAAAATATAATCAATTGAGAATGTAAACATAGTTTTATTGGAAAACTAAGAAACACACTTAAATTGGATTCAAATGATAAACACCTTTAAAACATTTTTTAAAGGTTAACATTCATTTGCGATGTCAAGAAGGAGATACAGGATAAGCACGCCAACAAATAAGGATACTTAGAGAATCAGGATACAAAACTGAAGCAGAAAACTTTTAATTCGGATTTTTCTTAATTACGTCCTTTTTGAAGCGAATTACCCTTTCATAGGAACACGCTCTAAAACATTTACTAATCCATGTTCAATTTCACGTGTTAAACCATTATTGGAGATGCGCGGACGAGCGACCTAGAACGAAAAAATGTATATGAATAAAACCAAATCTCGGCTGACTGGAGATATTCAAGAAAAAATAATTATTTAAAAATTTTAGATTAGAAAAAATCTAGAGCATAGTTTGGAATTATATCCCAGGTAGTAAATATACAAAATCACTTTATCTATCTTTCTAAATTTATGGAGGTTTGGTCGTCCATATAAAGGAAGGGGCTAACAATAGTTATTCAATGTGGACATCTCAGTTCTACTCAACATGTTTACAACAAAAGTCTACTTAAATAACATTCTCAGTTTTTATTTTATAACATCAGGCACTCATACGTACATATGAACTGGATTTGTAGGGCAGAGGATGGACAGGAGGGTATGCAGGACGAACCGTCCTTTGAGCATAATACGCAGGACGTTGATATGGTGGAATTCGTCCAATCGCTCCCGGAGAAGGTGACACTCCTTTGTAATATCCCGGCCCTACATAAGATCGTCTCACTCCTCCATTATATACATAATTACGTGCCGCCGCTGCGTTGAATTGTCCCAGCGTTGCTCCAGTATAACTTGCCGATCCTCTATTATATGCATTATAACTTTTGAGTCCTGTGTTAGTTTGTCCCAGCGACGCAAAAGTATAACGTGCCTTTCCTCCACTATATGCATTATAAGTTTTGGGCTCTGCAGAAAGTTGCCCCAGCGAAGCTCCATTATAACGTGCTGCTCCTCCATTGTTTGCATTTGAACTTGCCAGTCCTCCGTTCAATTGTCTCAGCGGCACTTCATTAGAACGTACTGTCCCTCCATTATATCCATTATTAGTTCCCAGTCTTCCGTTCAACTGATTCATCGCCGGTGCATTATTACGCACCGGCACTCCATTATATCCATTATTAGTTCCCAGTCCTCCGTTCAACTGATTCATCGCCGGTGCATTATTACGTACCGGCACTCCATTATATCCATTATTAGTTCCCAGTCCACCGTTCAACTGATTCATCGCCGGTGCATTATTACGTACCGGCACTCCATTATATCCATTATTAGTTCCCAGTCCTCCGTTCAACTGTCCGAGCGGTGCTTGATTAGAACGTACGGGCCCTCCATTATATCCGTTATTATTTCCTTGTCCCAGCGGCACTTCATTATAACTTCCGGGCCCTCCATTTAATTGTCCTGAAGGTGCACCATTATATTCTCTCGCTGGTGATCCATTATAACGTCCTTGCCCGTCTGAAGAATAATTGTCATCTTCGTCAACCCCCTGTCTAAATCTTCTGCGTTTTGCATTCCTATTTCCATAAGAATCCATTCCTCCCATCATTGGGTTCATTCCTCCCATCATTGGGTTCATTCCTCCCATCATCATAGGCAGCATGATAGGCAGGAGCATAGGGATCATCATCATCATTTGACTAATTAATTGCGATGATCCTCCTCCGTTGCCTCCTTCTCCTCCGCCACCTCCTCCCCCTCCACCACCTGCTGCTCCTGTTCCCGTATCTTGCCCATCGATTTCTAATAACAGAATAAGCGAGTGAATTATCAGCATAATATAAAATATTTAAAGGTATAAAGGATTTCTAAGCAAATAAAATTCAAGTTGCCAACAACCTATCGAAAGAACAGAGAGAAGAAAGGAAAGAGCTATGGAGCCTTACGAATAAATTTTATAAAAAAAACGGAATCGACACTTTTTTAGGAGATAAAAAGATAAAAAGGGGCTTAATTCTATAAGGTTAAAAATCTTTAGCTTTGAGCAACGATATGAATGGTGTTAACGAAGATAACGAAGTTAATCGTATGAATGAAAAAAGCCAGAGCGGCAACGCAGTGCGCTCAGACTCAGTGGAATCATTTGCAAGCATTGCCAGAAAAAATAACTTGCTCGCATAACCCTGAATCTAATCCAGAAAGGCAACAAAAAATGCAACCGAAGTACAAAAAAAATCATTTGGTATTTTCTCTAAAAAAATGCAACATTCTCTCACGTCAAAAGAGGACCCCTTCTGCAAATAAAGATTTACTTTTATCATAACTATGGACACAAAATTATCAAGCTAGCAGAAATTATTCAAACAATAATAAGCCTAACCATTCGATGATAATTGGTGGCGATTTTAATTCCAGAGTAGGAAATTCAGATAAAATCAGCGAAGAAACAAAACTAAATAACATTTTATGTAGAGACAGAAAATCATTCGATAAAATCTGCAATATCAGAGGTAAGTTATTATTTGAACTTACGGGAAATCGCGTTTTCATCCTCTTGAATGACAGAACAACCAATGATTTCCCTGCAAAGTAAACTAAATGTAAGCATATCACAATGTTGGGCTTTTCTTTGGCACCAATGCCGATTTTCGGGCTCTTATTTTTGTCAAAAAAACCGGTTATTTAGGTGAAGGTGCGACCACCAGCATCCCCACTGCATAAAATTAAAAAAATTGACAAAATCAAGAGCGCCAAAATTTTAGGCTTTTTGGGTTCTTCTTGGGTACCAGTACCGATTTTTGGAGTCTTTCATTATTTTTAAACGGAGTTTTCTCGTGGAGGTGCTGCGCGCTATCCTCACACATTTAACGAACTAAGTCTAACCTTCCATCAATCAAAGAATGGTATAAATATTACATATTAAAAAAAATCAACACACACACCTTTCCATGTTTCTGGTAGACATATTAACCCTCTGAGTAATATTCCAAGCTATGCAGAACTGCCCCTAGAAAATTTAATGAATCTAGGCTCAGCTATTTTTAACGTAAAATGCAAGAGAAAATTAAAGATAAAAAAAAATCCCAGACAAGATTTCAACACTCTATTTGATATATCTATTCCCCTAGTAATATTCCACAAGCCACAGGAGCGATCCCTATAAAATTTAACGAATCCAGTCTCATTTATCTTTTACTAAAACCGCCAAAAAATCGTAAAATTAAGTAGAATCACGTGAAACAACTATTCTCTAGGGATTGCGGAATATTACTTGGACTGTGGGTATATCAAAAAGAGGTGTAGAAAGTTTTGCGTAGAGAGTTTTAAAGGCAGATATATTAATTGGAGTCTTAGAAAGTTGTGTGTGCTGATTATTTTTAATTTAAAATAATTTTTACAGTTTTAATTGATGGAAGGTGAGACTTTTATAAGGTGGCTATTTCATAGGTGACGTTCAATATTGCCTTGGAGATTAATTTTTTTAACTAGGGTGTTTAAAATATTTCGGGGTAGTTATTTTTAATTTGAGATTGATACTGTCCCAAGAAGAAGCGAGGAAAAACCCAAAATTCTAAAACGCTTACTTTTAGTTTAAGTGCATATTTTATTTTAAGGGTGTTTTTCCGCAGATAGAGTTTTTAAAAATTAATTTTTGCATTTCTTAAGATTTCAAAAAAGTAAAAAATTCTAGTGCTTTTGATTTGTTCAGTTTTTAAAAATGTATGTCGTGGAGGTGCTGGCGATCAGCACCTCCAACAAAATGTCAGGTTTTTAGCGAAAAACGAGAGATCCCGAAAATCAGGATTGGTACCATAGAAGAGCCAGAAAAAAGGTTGAAATTCTGATATGCTTACATTTAGTTTGAGTGCATATTTTATTTAACCAATAGTTTTCAAAACAGAGGGGTTGTTCTTCAAAATTATTTTTTGCAAATTTTGAGAGCCCAAAATGGTGGCGCGGTTGATTTGCTTAGTTGTTTTAATGTTATGTATTGGAGTTGCTGGCGGCCAGTACCTCCACCCAACAGTCGCTTTTTTGAGAAATCTAAAAGAGCCCAAAAATCGGCATCGGTACCAAAAAAGCCAAAAAAGTCCAAAATAATGGCATAAGGAAAATATTTAAATTCTGTTGTGAAGGTGTTAGCGCAACGCACCTCTTATAAATACTATACACAATGCAAAAGAAAAAGTACAATTAGTTAAATTCATTAAACCCAATAAGATCAATAATAATAAGCCGTGGTTTAACGTCGAATGCAATAAGTATAAAGATAATATTCGAGATAGCCGAAAAGTGTGCAAAAAAATGAAAATGGGTCTGATTTTTCACGATTCTGAAATTGAGGAAGCATGGAAAGACCTCACAGTAACGGTTCTCGATGAACGTGCGGATAATTTTCTAATAAATTATGTGTCAAATCTCAAAGCCAATGACCTTGAAACATTAGGACCAGTCTTTTCGATGCAAATCCTCCCATTTCTGACAGTTGATTTGTCAGCTAGTTTTTTCCAAGATGAGGCTACTTAACACCTGGGCTCAGAGAATTGTTATCAAAACCGAGCGATTTGAATGTCCTCGAAGCGGAACCTGCTTTTGTTGTAATATGCGCACAAGCGAAACACTCTAGCACATTTTAACGGAATTCCCGGCTTATCACTTGGAGCGCAAATCATTTATAGCATCACACCCTCAACCAGCAGATAGAATCTTATGGCTAAACATTCTCGAACCCAATAACTGCGGCAATCTAAAAACATTTGTATGCATCAATAATATCCGCAAATAAAGAAAATTCTTTAGAGGGAATTAAGGGCAAGCATAGAAAAAACTATAAGCAATTAAATTCAATAAAAAATATAGAAGTTTCTGTATACAAGAATTGAACTGTATTTAATTACCATTGAGTGTCACGCAGGCGGCGAGAAGAACAGCAAGAATAGTCTTCATTTTCTTTGGATGTGATAAAATGATTCTTCTGCAATTTCACGAATGTTAACTAGTAAATTTTTTAAATGTTGCCTCATATATAATGGTCTACTAAAATGTCCTTTCCTTTTTAAAAGCCGAGACCTTCTTTCCGTTATTTCAACATCTACAAACTAACTAAATTTTCGCTTTATTAGTGACTAAAAGGTGTATGTCATTTCTTAATTTCACAAACACGAAAAACAATTGTTCTTAAAAACTTGTTTACTCGAGTAGTGGCCACGTGATGAGTATTTGTTCTAGATATAAAAGCACTTGATTTTATTAAGCACAAGAAGATTCGAGAAGTTTACTTTATAGTTTAGTAGCGTAAACCCACGGCTCCGCCCGCGTGTGGGAGTTATGGCCGGGGAAAAAATCGACAATGAGTTTGCTGATAAAACCATGTATATAACCTGGCCAGGGCATGATCTATTACTAACCAATTTTCACGAATTTTCGTGGAGCGGTTCAAAGGTGAGTTCTAACAACTTAGGAATCATTTGTTATTACAAATAATTAATTTTTATTTGTTTATTCTTTATTATTAACACTTGTTATAACTAATAATTTGATCATCAAAAGCGATAATTCTATTAGGTAAGATATTTAAAAATCGTAAATATATACTTTTTAGAAAACGTTCGAAAATTTTTTAAACTAATGTTTTCCACTAAAATAATTTTCATAAAAGAACGAGGCTTGAAGATAAAGTAAATGTTTTGAGAATGACAGCAGCAGATAGAATGGCAAACATAAATATTTTCAAGTTCTTGTGAAGTTTAGCCTAACAGCAAAAACTTTTAATAAAACAGAAATAGAAAATATTCTATTGAATAATTCATAAATTCGCCTTCCATAACTTCATTGGAGAAGAAGTTTCGATTGGAGAAGGAAAATGAGTAAAAAAAGTCACAATTTAGTTGCGACAATATAACCAATAATATAACTGTACACACATACATACATTTCTGAATACTACTGATTTGATTTACTTCTATCTATCAGGGAAAATGATCATAAACTTAATTTCTGTAATAAAGGAAAGTATATTTGACTGAGGGCGAAAATATCCTCTTTTTTATTAATATTAATAGAATTGCTATTAATGTGGATCATCTCTCAGATAAGTCTTTTTTTATAATTGGATTCACGTTCGATCATTTTTACATTATCCCAATCAAAAGAATGATTAAAATTATATTTGTGTTTGTATACAACCAACTTGTCTTTATTACTATTCTTATGTTCATTTCTTCCAGTTCTTAGAGATCTTTTTGTCTCATCCACATATGATGCAGGACATTGTTCACAAGAAAATTTATAAACTAAAATCGTTTCATCCCATTTTTCAGAAATATCCCTACCTAATTTTATTACAGAACTTAAAATTGATTAATTATAGGAATCTTAGCAATATTATAACTATTTAATGATCTAGATAATTTTCTAAAGTTATTGGAAAATGGAAGACAAATCTTGAGTTGATCTGAATGTAGACGAATCTGATTATTATTGTTTTCAACTTTGTTGACAATGTGATATTTAATTTTATTCATGCGGACTTTTATATTTTTATTCATAAAAAAATTAGATAATCATTGTTGATCAGTAACTGTTAAACTATTTTTAAATTATTAAAGTGAAAATTTTCTTCCAATAATAATATTGCTCTGTCAACAAGATTGTACACAATATTTTTTTTCTATTGGATAGGATGATTTGAACAAAAATTAATTAATCTACCGGATGACATTGACTTTCGGATCCAATTAGTAACAATATTATTATTATTTCTAATCAATGTCATATCTAAAGAATGGATGCATTTATTTTGTTCTAATTCATAATTCAAATGTAAATTTTTTTTATAATAGTTAAAAGTTTGTATGACTAAATCATTATGTTTTTCTTTATTGCATCTTATTATGTCGTCGACGTATCTATAGTACGAACGAGGAATACAATCATAAATACTTTTTAAATTTCTTAAACGTGTTGTTTCCAAATCATTCATTACAATGTTCACAAATAACGGTAAAATCGGGGAGCCCACTGACGTACCAACAATTTGTTTACAAATATTATTATTAAAAATAAAAAAACGTGTTTTCAGAAAGGAATTTGGTACAATGTATAATATCATTGAATGGAATATTCCATTGATTATGAATAAATTTAACTCTTTTTTCTAAACTTTCTAATACCATGTTGCAAGGGATATTTGTGAATGACGAAATGACATTAAGAGAAAGATGAACATGATCATCATCTATATTTATATCTTTAACATTTTGTTTTAATTCAAAGCTGTTATTAATATATGATCAAGGGATTTCAATGCAATTTTTTAATTATAATGAGACTGATCCTGTACCGATCGGGCACCAGATGGAGATTTCTGCACGGGAAGGAGACAATGTCTATAATATCTGTTGGTATTTGAACCATTGATCTCTATTTTTCTTCGGTTGGTTATGGTGATTAGTAAATAAGGACACAAATTTCATTGTTGTTTATTGTTGCAACTTTTATAAAACAAATTGAATTTTTTCAGGGATAAGTCAAAAAACTTTTGTTTTACATTATCATTAAGATCAGAATCAAGATATTTAAAAAAATGTTTTTAGTGTTCTATTTAAGAAATTCATATGAAAATTAATATGTCGAATTTCAATTTTTAGTAATTTCCACGAATAATGATGTGATTAGATGTAGCCGAGGTTACATCTAAGCGTCACTTTTTGTTGAAATGCAGAAGCAATGATGCTATTCTTCAAAACATTCAAAATCTTATCAAATGGCATAAAAACTATAAAAAAAGACTTATCTCAGAGATGATCCACCTTAATAGCAGTTCTAATAATATTAATAAAAAAGAAGATATTTTGCCCTCAGTCAAATATACTGTTCTTTATTACAGACATTATGTTTATAATCATTCTTTCTAATAGATAGAAGTAAATCAAATCAGTAGTGTATAGAAGTGTATATGTATGTGTGTACGGTTGCATTATTGTATATAAATTGACGCAAGGTTAATGTTAAAATTTTTTTTAAATGTGCTGTGTAATCTTATATTATTCATCTGTACCCGCGCAGAAATCGCCCGATTTCAAACTTAATACCGATCTGGCGCCGAGCGGATTTCCCGATCTGGCCCCGATCGGTAGAACTCTGTGGCCCATACCTGGAACCGAACGGACCAGACCGATTTCCTACTGAAACGCCATCTCTTTGCGCTCGCAGAACTAGTGCTGCTTGACGTTTCTGATAGTGCAGTGAAATTTGTACACATACTACTCGTTTATAATATTCTAGCAATGATTAAAAATGCACAATGCGAGTAAGCCACGTGTTCGGAGGCACCAAACACCAGCCAGTATACCTCGAAACATGCGCGGGGAAGATGAGAGTAAGTAATTACACTCTGCAGGCTCATTGAAACCTAACCTCAAATATATTACTAAATTATTAAATTGTTTCTGGTAAAATTAGTATATTTACCATTAGATGAGTGAAATATTATTAAATGATGAAATTTATCAAGATCTTTTGTTTTCAATTGTGGGTCCGGATGCAATAAGGGCACATAAAATTTTTTCGTGCGAAAACGAAGTCCCCTGGAGGCTTTAGAAAAAATTTTCGAATTTTAATT
>NC_046657.1:28891001-28907259 GCF_010883055.1 Belonocnema kinseyi | reverse complement strand
TAAGGTATATTTTCTGAAAATTTTATTCAAAAATTCCAAAAACTGACGTACAGAGCACGAGTTGAAGTGAAAAACGGATTAAAATCGACTTTTTCAAACAAGAGCTAGTTACTCAACTGCGCATGCGTCTCATTCGGCATCTAATTGGTTTCGCGCGAAGTTTAAGATGCTAAACAAAGTTATTTTTATTTTTTATTATAAACAATGACATTTCAACTTATAAAGATGTCCATTGTATGGAAATGAATAATTAACAATAAAAATTAATTAGATGCATATCTGTAAATATTATTTAAAATAACCAGAAATATTTAATTCAAAACTTTTCATTTTTGTTTTTAAGTTGTTTGCTCTATATTGCTTCTTAAAAGACTTGAAAATTAAAAAATGTTTATAAATTCCCAAGAATTTATTAAAATTTTCGGGTATTCATAGTAGTTCACAAGTAAATACGGTAACTTACCATAAATTACCGAAAAATTCTATTATCCGCTACCAAAATTTTCATACTGCTTTTACGGCGAGTGGGCTGATGATTGTAAAATGCGAGCTCATAAATGTATAATTTTTATTATTTACCTTTGACGTCACTTTTCACTCTCTAGGGAGAAACAAGTAGAACTTTGGCCCTGCTCCATAGGCGTCGAAATAGTGACATATTAATTTGACAAGAATGAAATTTTGACCAAAAATATTAGAATTTTCTTACAGGGTTCTATTATTTCAGTTCGCATGTAAACAAAAAAATCAGGCAAAGGTGTAAAAGTGGAAAATAAAGAAGTTTAAAAAGAAGAAGAATAAATCAATTCCTTGAAATGAAGGAATAGGGGAAAGAGTGTGTATTCTGAAATATAAGAGGGATTTTTAATCTTATTAGAAAAATATTTTACTGCACCGTTGCAGGGCAATCTTTTGTAAAATTCGCTAACGTTTTCAAAAAATTTTTCATCAGGACACGTACTTAAAGTTATCTATATTTATAACATAACTTACTCGCCTACCCAAACCTTTTTATCAACGTAATTTTTGATGCGAGCTCATATTGAATCAAATTGGAAATGTAGTTTATAAACGACACCTAAGCTACGTTTAACACACATTTCTTTAATTCAAAATTGTTTAGACATAAATGAACATTTAGGTAGCAACATAGTGGGTTTATTGTTAAAGGAAAATAGCAACAAATTTGATAGTTTATCGTAAAGTATGCCCATATTTTTTGACAGTATTTTAGAACATAATGAACTTTCCAACACAAAGTTTCAGAACGACACAAATCATTTCTTTTGCCATTTATTTTCTTCTAAATACGTTCGAAGTTTTCAACAATCTGTTCATTCCTAACAGTGCACCAAAAAATGAGATTTTTCCTCTTTCTTCTTTTCTTCAATAAGGACAGATACTTTATTTTGATTTTGCACAATACCCAAATATGCTTTTTGGCCCTCATTTTTCCTTTGAAAATCATATGCAAACGTTGCACTAAGTGCTAGGACAGTGAAACCAGTAGAATATGCTTTAATTTTTATCATATCCATTATAAATATATAATTAAAGTGCAACCCTTTAATAGCCCTCCCTTCTATAGCCCTTTCGAGAATTTACGCCGCGCCGCTGGTAGGTGTAAGAGGAGCTCCGCGGGTTGCGCGGGGTATGCGGTTGTCAGACAGACGTGAAAAAACAAAAGAAGATACAGTTATATATAATGAGTTAGTTGCTATCCGCCGCCAGCCACAAAATCGGCGCTATAGTAGAGTTTCGCTGTATATCCTTTTTCTATTTATTTTTACAGAATTAATAAGTTCACAATCTAATAAGGCACTAAAGACTACATTAAAGGACTTATTTCCTGGATCCGAAGGTATCCATTTTCCTGAAATCGAGAAATTACACTTTGCAGCTGCTCGCGTCATCCCTAATTTGATGACACTCAATGGTCAATCCATGCTTTAATACCCCATAACTGTCTTAAGAAGGGGTCATGTTATCTTTGAATACGAATATGTATGGGGGCGTACTGAAGGGGAGAAGCCTATTGTGGAAAATATTGCAGGTCGAGGTCTTTTGTTTGGCCAAAATATATCACCCGTATTTCACATGGAAAATCACAAAAAAGTGTACATTATTTGGAAGTTACAAGTGTGGGTCTCCTTCAAAATACGCTCCTCCCCAACGCACACACTTATCCCAACGGTGTTTCCACTTGTTGAAACAGTCCTGGTACGCTTCTTTTGTGATGGCTTTCAGCTCCTTCATCGCATTTGCCTTCATCTCCGAAATCGTCTCAAATCTTCTTCCCTTGAGAGGTTTTTAGTTTTGGGAACAAGAAAAAGTAACAAGGAGCAAAGTCAGGTGAGTATGGAGGTTGGGGAAGAACAGTAATCGAGTGTTTGACCAAAAACTCACGAGTTCTGAGTGCTGAGTGAGCTGGAGCGTGGCACAAATTTCGAAGTGATACGGTGCATCTTCAATGTTTCGGTCAAAATCTCGTAACAAGATCCAACTGATATCCCACACTCTTCGGCAAGCTCCCTAATGGTCAGACGTCGATTTTCGCGCACCAGGGTGTTGATTTTGTCAACGTGTGGGTCGTCAGTTGACGTTGAAGGACGCCCAGGACGCTTATCATCGTCAATAGACTGTTGGCCACGCTTTAAACGTTCATGCCCCTTGAAACATGCAATACGCTTCATGGCAACATCACCGTAGGCCGTGTTAAGCATGGCAAATGTTTCAGTTGCAGATTTCCCGAGTTTCACACAAAATTTCACAGCAATTCGTTGCTCTTTCAGGCTGTCCTTTTTACAATCCGACAAACAAAAAAAAACACTCTTTACTTAAAACCGTGTAGCTTATCAACAAATGAAGATATTTGCGACTGGAATACTGCGTCTTAAACAGCTGATCTGTACGAACTTAGCAACATCAAGCGGATTCTCTTGAGGCCAACTCGAGCCGCGTAATTCAAACAGTCTGCGTATTTTTTTAACAGACCTCGTACCATGGAGTCACGTGAATTACTGAGACTGGGTGTGGGACGTAATTGGAAACTTGTTCGCGGGCCTCATGAGATTCATGATATTATAAATAATCATTTGATACACCGTTTAAACCCACAATATCAACAAGCACACAACAAAGCATCCGAAGCGGCATATTGAATAGCTAGACATGAAGAACGTTACGCAATAAAACTCCACGCAGAGGATAATCGAAGTCTTAGACAATGCGCTCATACTGGCAAGAAAGCATACTTTCAAACTTATAAGCAAGTATACGAACAACATCCAAGAAGTTCATTAGGAGGGTCCTAACAAGTACAATTGATCATTTTAAACCGGCATCTGTGGTCTAGTGGTTAGCACGCTAATCCCTAAACTTCAACGCCGATAGGACGAGAGTTCGAATCTCGGTGGATCAATAGACTAGCTTTGCAAGAAATAATAATAAAAAGTATTATACACGGGTTTTAGTGCGATTATAAAATTTTTTTTAATGTTTAATGTATTATACTTTCGAGTGTCATTTAAAGCTTCCCGCATACAAAATTCCTTGTTTTACAAGCTATCTTTTAAATACGTTTTAACTATATAATGTCGATTGGGAGATTTTATGCCGAGGATGACTCCATGCACTCGATGGACTTGATGGACTGTCGAAAAGCCGTTTAATCTCGGAGCGGAGTTCTCTGTAGTATTCCTCTCCTCTGGCCAAAGTTCCAGGCAAATATAAATACGTCTGATAAAGATGCATGGATCCGTATGGTATCGCTGGTTCTGAATTAATTCATCCAGTGATTTTAAGGCCACCTTAGTAAAAGAAAAATTTTCGCTTGCCCATATACAATTCAGTGGAGTCATCTTTCTGCTGTAACCTTAAATCTTTCTTTGTCCAGCCGCCTGAATTTCATCATTCTACCATGCATCACCAGACATTCTTTCTACAACCGCAGTACCACACACTTCAGTCGTACTCTTAACAATGACACCTTCAATCATAGCCGATGTGCTCTACATACATTTATTGTATATTAGTTGCTTCCAAGTTGTCTCCTTTATTCGTTTATTTATATATTCTGAAAATCTATCTGCACTTCTTGTTTTTGTGAATTGTGATTCTTGATTTGCGTCAGTTTCGATTTTTCTTAGTTGGTCTTGTTATGATCACCCTGGTGGACCATTGGGTCCCCATTCGGTTTCTTTTTAAAAAACTAAAAAAAGCAGCATGATCAACTTTTACACTGTTGAAATTCGGATTCTACGTTAAATTTTATATTAGAAACTCACGGAGTAATCGCAATTATTTTTTTTGCAGCGTTTAAAATTTTTAAAAATGTCATTAACTTCTGTTGAAGGTGACTTCAAGCGCATCCATAATAGCTCAAGTAGTAAGTTGCGCGCAAAGTTTAAAAATGAAATTCTCTTTCACTTGCATCGCAGCGTTGTTGTCTGGGGTTTCCACTGCGTGGTGCTAGCATCCATAAAAAAATTCTTAAAGTTACCGACGGAACGCTTATTAACTGCTACTAAAAGAAGATGCACTTGAAGTCGCCTTCGGCCCATGTAAATGACTGGTATTTTATTTTTAAAGTTTTTAACGCTGCAAGAAAAAGTATGGCGATTGCCTTCGGTCCGCCAGGGCAGTATTGAATTCAGAACCTGTCATCATATCTTTCACTGCCTCTCTTATTCTTTCATCCACAACAAGGATCTCTTATCGTTTGTTGTAAGATCCCCAAAATTACACAGTACTATTTCTGCATCCTGATTTTCTATGCCTACCAGTGTCTTCAGAACGTGGGATTTTTCGGCCCTCACCACTCTCCCATCTGGGAGCGACACATTCAAACGTAGCGTGTCAGTGAGTCGGGTATGCTACATGTTGCGTAGCCAGCCTCCTGTAGAGCCGAAAACGCACGAGCACGATCCCGAGGCCCCCGATTTCACGATTTGTTTTCGGTGGCTAACTGGCTATTTGGAGGAGTTTTTAAGTAAACTGAATTTCGCAGGGTGTCAAGGGAATGAAAGTTCTGGCTTTTTTGCGCAATTTTGTTGCACATTTTAAAAAAATTTGTAAAGATTTTTTTTTTAATTTTTTAAGGTTTTACGAAAATGAAAAAAAAAATTTTTGGGTTTCTACGATTAACTAATATAATTTTTATTTTGAAAAATAGATTAAAAAAATTCCAATACATTTTAAACTATGTTTAAAATGGTCAATAAAGCATCTGAAGATTTTAAAGCAATCTTTTTCATTTTGCCGAATTTGAAAGAAAATCAGGAAAAATTCTAATAGATGCAAAAAATATTAAGAAGAATTGAAGAGATTCAAATCGAATTTTAAACTTAAATTCTGTTAGAAACTTAGATTTTTAAAGAATTAAAACATAAACTTTAGAAACTTTAAAGGAATTCCGGAAGATTAGGTCTTCTTGTACAATTTTGTTACACAATTTTTTAAATTATATGTTGCTTTAAAAATCTACATTCAAATTTGAGTAAGTTTAAGAGATATTCAGACATTTTGAAAGGATTCAAATATAATTAAAACTTGTAAAGAGTTTTCAAAAATTTTGGAAGTTTTCACGAAAATGAAAAAAATGATTTTATGTTCCTACAAAGAATTAAAATAATTTGTTGTTTCGCAAGATTAATTTTAGCAGATTATTTTAAAGCATTTAAAAACATTAAAAAAGACGTCAAAAATTGTCAAAGTTTCTGAAAATTTTTTAAGGCGATTTTTTTTATTTTTGCAAAATAAAAAAAAATCAGGAAAAATTTGAATAATTTTTAAAGATTAGAAGACCTGACAAGATTAAAAAAAAAATTAATTTCCTAATTATCGTGTGAATTTTTTAAACGATTTCTTTATCTTGAAACTTGTGCTTTGAAATAAAATTAATGAAGATTTTTAAACACATTAAACAATTTCCTAAAATTTCGAAAAAGAGTGTAAAAGGTTTTAAAATCAACATTTTTTAATTCGATAAGACAAAAAGAATTTAAACTTCAGAAAATAAGAAAGGTGCTCCTGGAAATTGTGTACAATTATCAGTCTTTAAAATTAAAATTCGAATGATTTTTTTTAAATTACTTTCAGCCCATTTCTTTTTAAGCAGAATCCCCGATTTTAATCGAAAGAGGTTCAATTATTTCCAATCAGAATTAGTAATTACATAAATTTTGAAAATTAAAAAAAGGTAACTTGGAATAAGTTGAATGAGATTTAAAAGAAGTTCATTTTAATTAGACATAAAATTTGTTAAATTATTTCTAAAATTTTGGAAACATTAAAAATTGTAGTATTTAAATACACTTAACATTTAAGACTTTTATATTAAATTTCGATTAGATATAATAGATATGTATGAAAAATGAAATAATAATAATAAAAGTCGATAAACGAAGGACTTTCAGATAATAAAAGATAATGAAAGAAACTCCTTTGTAAAAAATGTAAATAATTGTTTTGGAATGAATTCTAACAGAAAATTGAAAAAAGATAATAAAAGTTTTTTTTATTATTTACTAAAATGTCTAAAAAGTACGTAAAATATTTTTAAGCAAAATGTTGTAATTTTTCCATATTACTTAACTTTAGAAAAATTAAGGAACATAATTCTTTCAATTTTGAGTAAGTTTAAGAGATATTCAAAAATTTTGAAACGATTCAAAAATAATTATAACTTGTAAAGATTCTTAAAGGAATAATTAACATAATTTTTTATTTGCAACAATTAATTTGAAAAGATTTATTTTAAACATTTCATAACATTGCAAAAGATTTCAAATATTCTCAAAGAATCTGAAAAACTTTAAAAGAATTTTTTTTTAATTTTGCAGCATTAAAGAAAAATCAGGAAAAATTTTAATAATTTTCAAAGATTAGAGATTGGAAGGTCTGACAAGATTAGAAAAACAGAATTATTTTTCTAATAATCGTGTGAAAGTTTTTATTATTTTTTGTTTAAAAAATGCACTTTAAAAAAATTCACACAGATTTTTAAACACATCAAACGATATCCTAAAATTTAAAAGAAAAGTGTAGAAGATTTTAAAGCAAAATGCATCCAATTTGATAAGATTAAAAAGTTGAAAAAAAAGTAAATAATCAAGTGAATTCAGAAGTATTTAGTAGACTTGATAAGTTTCAAAAAAATTTAAACATTATAAGTGTTTTAGAAACCCACGATAAACTTTAGGAACTTTAAAAGAATCTCGAAAGGTTTCAAGAGAATAAACATACTTTCTTAAAATGATTGGGAAAATTTAGAAGATTATACGGAAATTTTTTTCTACATTTTGAATGGTTTTTTTTTTAATTTTTGATAAAAACTCGAGAGAGTTACCTTGAAGAGAGTTATCTTGAAAATTTCAAACCGTTTTAAATATATAAGAACTTTTCCTAATATTTTTTAAAATCCTATAAAATTAAAAAAAAATGTTTTTAAAATCTCCTAGAATCTTTTCTGACACATCTCATATATTCAAAATTTTGTTTTTAATTTTCTTAAGAATCTTATAATAATTATTTACATTAAAATTTATAAACAAACTAATAATACTTATTTTACTGTATATGAAATCTTTACAAAATCTTTAATGCCTTAAAATACTTTTCTCAAGATTACAAAATTTAGCTTTTACAATTTTATTTTAATTGTAAAATAATTGTAATTGAAAATTGATTGTAAATAGATGTAAAATAAGTCCATCCAAATTTATTTTATGAAGAAATATCTCATGATTATAAAAACAGAAAAAAATTGTAAAGGTAAGTCTTTGTAGCATTTTAATAACTAATAAAAATATTTTTAGATTATTTTTCCTTGATTCTGGCCGAGGGTGAAACATGGTAAAAAAAAACCGTCGTGCAATTTTAAATAAAAATTGTACTCTCTTTACATTAATTTTCTGAATTAATAATAATAATAATACTTTTATAAATATTGCTAAAATTTATTATGATATACATTGATTTTTATTTTAAAAATTCCTGCAAATACTTGGTGTTTTTTAAATTTTACGATATTTGTGTCCCATGTTTGACCCTAGGGAATAGATTTCAGGAATAAAATTATAAAAATATATCCATTAGTTAATGAAATACTATGAATAATCGCCTTTCAAATTATAGTTGAAGTTAAAGAAATTGATAGTTCTCTTATTCCACACATTTTTTAATGAAATTCATTTCCACACCACTTTCAAAGGAAAATTTTACAACATTTTTGTCAAATGATTAATCTTTTGATTGAGGTCAAGTTAATAACTTTCTGGCTTTTTCTCTTATAATCCTCAAAATTGTGATTATAGCCTAATATAGCAGGAAAAGATATGTATCAAAAAAGAACCTAGAGGACTCTAAATTTTTTTGTTTCATTGGATTTAAAAAAATATTAGAAAAATTCGAGTCTTTTTAAAAGATGTGTAGGACATTTAGAAATTTGGAAGATATCAACGAATCATTGATAAATTTTGAGAAATTTTTTGAAGTTTTGAAATATTTCTGATACGTTTAAAACAAAATAAATTCCAACAAAATATTTTTAACTTACTACATTTTTCTTAAAATTTTAAAAAAGCATTCAAGATGTAAAAAACTTGACTCATTTAATCTTCTCAATTTTTCACAGGAATTTTAAGAAAAAATAATTTTATCTCCTTAAAATCTTTCGGAATTCCCTTAAAGCTTCTAAAGTTTATTTTTTTTAAATCTTTGAAAATCTACATTTTTAACAAATTTAAGTTTGAAATTAGATTTGAATCTCTTCCATTCTTCTGAATATTTCTTGAATTTACTGGATTATTTAGGTTTTTTAAAACTTCTTATTCTTATCAAATTTAAACATTTTGCTTCAAAATCTCCTACGCTCTTCTTTTAAATTTTAGAAAATCGTTTGATGTGTTACAAAATCCTTTTGAAATTTTTTTTAAGTACAGTTTTGCGAATAAAAAATATTAAAAATTATCAAACGATTATTAGAAAAAGAATTCTTTTTTCTAATATTTTCAGACCTTCTAGTCTTTTAATTTTTAAGAATTATTCAAATTTTTCCTGATTTTTTTGCAAGTTTTAATTATTTTTTAATCGTTTCAAAATTTCTGAATATCTCGTAAACTTACTGAAATTTAAAAGCAAATTTTACAAACCAACATAAACATAAAAAAAATGGTGCAACAAAATTGCACAAGAAGGCTTGATTAGAATTAAATTTCTTATTTTTCCTGAAATTATATAATATGGCAAAACTAAGAAATAATTTTTAAAAATTGTGGTACTTTTTTTAGTTTTCTCTCAGAATTCATTTCATTACATTTTTGGTTGAAAAATAATTTTTTAAGTGACAATCTAACTATACGTTTAAAAATTTAACTATTCTGCTGTAAATTCGATTGTGTGTATTTTTTAAAAACATTTTTCATTTGAAAATTCATTTCTTCCGTCGAAAATGAAACTATTTTAAAACTAAAGTTTTTTAAGATAACTATTTTGGTTGATAATTTAACTGCTCTGTTGAAAATTCGGTTTTTTGTTTTTGTTGCAAAAACATTTTCTAATACTAAAAACTTAACTATATCATTTTTGGTTGAATTTTTTTTGGCAGAAAATTGTTTGAAAATTAAATTATTTGCTTGCAAATTTAATGTTTTTCTTGGAAATTCAAATATTTTGTTGAAACTTTGATTTTTTGGGGTTGACAATTCTTTTTCAACTGAAAATTTATCTATTCAATTTTTCGTTGAAACATTATAATTTTAGGTGGAAATTAATTTCTTTCGTTGAAAATTCCATTTTTTGTCTGAAAAATTAACTAGTTCATTTTTGATCAAATACTTTTTTTTAATTTAAAATTCGTTTCTATAGATAAAAATTGAACAATTTTGTTGACACTTTTTTTTCTTGAAAAATTTTCTTTTTAGTTATAAATTTTTCTTCTTTGTTGGTGAATTATTCTTCCTTAAAAATTCATTTGTTTTAGATAAAAAATTTGTTTTTGTTGAAAAGTCGCATTTATTTGGGTCTTGAGGTCTTGAGGTCGGGAAAGCTCGGGTTCCTCTTCGCAGAATTTAACTCGGGAAAGCTCGGGTTCTTGCTCGTACATTTTCGGCTTTACACGAGGCTGGGCTTCGCAGCATTTAACAGAGCCGACTCACCGACACGCTACGTTTGAATGTGTCGCTCCCGGATTAGAGAGTGGTGGGGGCCGAAAAATCCTATGTTCTGGAGACACTGATGCCTACCCATCCATTTATATCTCCTGGTGGACTGATTTTTTACCATAGTCGGAAATACTTATGATATCTAAAGTTTCCTAGAAGGCGTATTTTACTTCCCTCGGATCACTATCCACTGGGGCGTAGCACACAATGATAAATAGTCTTCTGACTCCTACTTTCATTCCAACCCACAGCAATCTTGGAGATACATATCCGTGATCTTTGAGATGCTGCTTCGCTCTGTTATTCATAATCGAACCTACTCCTTTACTACTATATGATTCACTTTTTACTCTTAAATAAATTTCGAATTCACCTTTCATTACCCGACGTTCTTTGTTTTTACTTTCAAATTTCTTTTTTGTTTTGTTTCAAATACGCATAAAATATCTAGTTTACTTACGTGCATAGTTTCTCGCAATCCTCTTACGTTAAGATCATTCACCTCTCTTGTTTGTATTATTAATTGTTTAAATTGTTCATCCTACTACCACCTTTATGTATGAAATTTATTTTGCAAGTCGAAATAATATCCAAGGTGATTAGTGATTAGTCGTATGGTGGAGAGTCTAGTTATAACCTCAGTCCCATCAAACTTCGATGCTTTCAGCAGCGTTGTATTAGATGGGAGTTCATATGGTCTTATTTGACCATTCCGGGTCCATCTTTCGGTAAGAAAACAAAAACTCAAATTGTCAAACTCTGGATTTTTGTATGAAAATTATTTTAATAATTAATTATCATGGTAAATTTGCAAAGTATCGTAGTAAAAGGTTATTGAAAATATATTGTTTTTGATTCCGTAAACAAATTCAGCATATTCTTCGAAAAAAGAACAAACTCTTAATTTCTCATAATAGAAAGAGATTATCGAAAAATATGCTTAGTTTATTATACAACAAATTCACCCTTTTCGTTGAAAAATAGCTAAATTCTCATATTTTTAAATAAAATTTGTTTCAATAATAAATAATTATTGTAAATTTATAAAACATTATAGAAAAGGGTCGCCGGAAAGACAATCTTACTAGGCAGCTGAAGAGTCCCTGAAAAATGAAACATGGAAACGTTTTTTTGGCCAAAGTCGGTTTTATTTTTCAACATACTCTCCTTTTAGGTCGATACAGCGAGTCCAACGATTTTCTAACTTTTTGATACCGTCCGAAAAGTACTCGATTGGAAGGTCTCTAAAATACGCCTCAGTTTCAGCTATGAGCTCCTCATTTGAGTAAAAATGCTTACCGGTGAGCCATCTCTTGAGGTTAGGGAACAAGTAATAGTCTCTGGGGGCCAGGTCTGGTGAATACGGTGGCTGAGGAACCAATTGGAAGCCGATTTCATGCAATTTCACTTGTGCAACTAAGCATGAATGAACAGCAGCATTGTCGTGATGATAAAGCGGTATTTTCTTCTTCAAATGCGGTCATTTTTCGGCTATTTCGATTTTCAATCGATCCAATAATGATAAATAGTATGCTCCGGTTATGGTTTTACCTTTTTCAAGATAGTCCACAAATATTATGCCATGTGCATCCCAAAATATGGAGGCCATAACCTTTCCGACCCATTGTTGCGTTTTTGGACGCTTCGGAGCACTTTGGCCCGGTGGAACCCACTGTTTTGCCTGTTGCGTTGACTCAGGAGTGTAGTAGTGAATCCAGGTTTCATCCATGGTTATGAATCGGCGCAAAAACTCGGTCGGCTTACGCGAAATTAATGCCAAATTCTGCTGGGAAGTTGTCACACGAATTCGTTTTTGGTCCACTGTGAGCAAACGCGGCACCCATCGCGCCCAGAGCTTCTTCATGCCCAAAACTGAATGCACGATGTTTCTCACACGTTCCAATGATATGCATACAGCATTAGCTACCTCTCTCAATTTCACTTTGGGATCATTCAACATCATATCATGGATTTTTTCGACATTTTCTGGTGTAGGCGCCCAGATCGTTCAGCATCAACTGTGCTCGTACGGCCACAACGAAACTCGGTAAACCACTTATGAATCGTTCCAATCAACGGTGCAGAGTCCAGGTAATACTTATCCACCTTGGCCTTGGTCTCGGATATCGTTTTCTTGCGAAGATAGTAGTGTTTGATCAAAACTCGAAACTCAGATTTTTCCATATTAAAAAAAACTCGGAGGTTAGTCGCTTCTCATTGCTGTAACTTGTAAATGCGTAAACATAAATGGCTGAAGTTTTGACAGGCGTCATTTGAAGGATCAAGCTCGACGAAAATGGTTCACATTAGTGAATACTAATGCCATCTCTTAGAATTTTGAGGTACTTATCAGACTGCCTAGTAGTTGACTACTTGCACGAATTGTGTCTATACCTTGAGAAATACCCAAACTCTGAATTTATTTCATTGCTCATCAAAATTGTTTAAATAATTAATAACTATTGTACATTTTTGAAGTTTTGTAAAACAGTGTGATTTGAAATACATACTTTGCTGCTTACATAATTAAATTGGGCCTATTCCTTTGAAAATAGCCAAACTATGAATATTCTCAATGTGCTTATAAAAATTGTCCAATAATTAAGAATTCTAGCTCGGAAAGACATTTACAGTTAATTCCGTAATAAATGTAGTTTTTTTCTTTTACAAATAACCAAACTCTAAACTTTTTATCGAAGTTGTTTACATAATTAATAAATATTTTTAATGTACGAAGAAACCTAGAAAAGAGTCATAAGAAAGAAATTGTTAGTTGACTCCATATGAAAATTGTGTCTTTTACTCGAAAATACACAAACTTAAAATATTTGTATAAAAATTGTTTGAATAATTAATAATTATTGTATATTTTCAAAGCATCGTGGGAAAGAGTTAAGGAAATTACATTCACTTTTAATTCATCAGGGCTATTTGATCCTATTGTTTAAAAAATGTCCAAGCTCTTAATTTGTTTATTAAAATTGTTTGAATAATTAATTATTTTTTAATTTACAAAGAATGGTGCAAAAAATTCATCGCAAATATATACTTAGGTAATTATATGGAAAAATTAATGATGTGTTAAGAAATAGCGAAGGTCTAGATTTTCAGGCAACAACTACTTAAATTATTATCATTCCTCGTAAATTTACAAAGCAACATAGAACAGATTCATCCGAATGACTTTTCATAAAGTCAAAAAAAAAAAAAATTGCAAAGATATATTTGGTTTTTTTTGACAACAAAATTAACCATATTCATTGAAAATAGCAAAAATTTGCATTTGTAAATTAAAATAGAGTATTCGAAAATACATTCTTAGTTGACTCCGTAACACAATTATGCCGATTCCTTCAAAATAGCCAAGTTCTAGCTATATCAATGTAAACATTTTAAACAAGAAATAATTATTATACACATATATTCTCATATACATGTAAATCAAATAATTATTATATTGATGAAAACTGTTTAAATAATAAATAATTATTTCAATTGTGCAAAGTATCATTAAAAAAGGTGATAGGAAGTAGATTCTTGATTGATTCTGGAAACAAATTGAGCCTATTCTTTAAAAAGTAGCAGAAGTCTTAATTTGTTCTCCAAAAAATGATTAATGAATTAATACATCTTAAAAATTTGCACCGCATTACAAAAAAAGTTATGGGTAAGATATTCTCAGCTCATTCTGTAAAAATTGAGCCTATCTGTTGAAAAACAGCCAAACTCTGAATTTTGGTTTGCAAATTATTTGAATACTGATTTGGTAACTGATCATACTTCTGAATTTAATAAGCATTATAGAAAAAAGGCACCGGAAAAATATTCTTAGTTAACTCTGTTCTCTCTAAAGATAAAAGGGCCAAGGATGAATACATATTTTAAAATATGTTATTTTTTCTTTGAAAAGTACATAATGTCTTGTAAGTAAGCTGTTTGAAATTGGGAAGTTTTATTCTTTGGTTAATATCTTAGTTGTGAAATTTTAAAAATGATTTAATTTAAATTTAAATTTTATTTATTTTTATTTGCAGAAAAAAGAAAATACAGGGTAGTTATTCATTTACTGAATCATCGAATCATAGACCAAGTTCCTTTAGGGCTGATAGGTTAAAGAGGCAAGTATTTCAAGTCAACCGGAAAAGAGCTAAATTTCATTTAAGAATGCCTCTTTAGGTCATAAATATAGCCACCAGTGAAGAAGAGAAACTCGATCCAAGAAAACTTTCTGCTTTTCTAAATGTTCCTACTTCCAGAAAACCCTCGAAATATTAAACAGTTTCTGGGGGTAGCGGGATGCTATAGAAAATTAATCAGATTACTGCCAGTACATTACCATTAAACTAATCAAACTTTAGAAAAAAACTAAAATTATAACCATATCTTCAATTCGCTGCTTCAAATCCGTCCACCTCAGAAACCCAACGAGCAACTTTCAAGTCCAAGGACGGAATTATAGCGATTTCAGCAATCGGAAGATAATGCAAACGAACCAGACATTATAGTCCCGTCAGTGCGAAAAAGCCAAATTGTCCTACCAAGTTTAGATATACTTTCAGAAACTTGTGCATTGCACGAAATACCTAAAATGTTCTACCAAACGCCGCAGATCATTTTCAGGAACTTTTTGAAAAAGAAATCGCAGCAGAAGGATGCGAACAAGAAGAACCCACAGAAGAAACGGAAATGGCCATTATAACCTAAATTAACTAGAGAAGAATTAAAAGATACATTCACATAATCTGACGAATTTTTGCAAACTGACCAGGAATTGGAAAAAGAAAAAAAAAAACAGAGGAAAACCTAGAAGCTTGTGGATGCATCATGGCCTTATCAGAAGGAGAAAAAGATCCAGAAATTTTTTACGCGAAGAAACTAATGACAGAAGTAAGGAATCGAACTCTCAGACGCAGGAATAATCTCCTTCGGTCAATAGAATACTGTCTGCAACCGGACAACGCAAAAGTTTAACTTCTGTTCTCAACCTCCTACTGATCCAAACGTATTAGCAACATTCCGTCAGCTTGCGGAATTCTACGAGCTTTATCTACACCATTTACGCAAACAACGCAAATTAAGACAGCTTAAAAAAACTCAACGACATTACATCAAAATTACAAGCCGCAAAAAGTAGAACGTTTTAGTCATCCAGCCTGCAGTAGGAAAAACAGTAGCTGAACTATCCATATGACAAGGTTCATGTCGGAAAAACTAAATGAAAAGGTGCTAACTAGTAGGGACAAAATGCAAAGATGCTTTCCCAAAAATACAATTTAAGACATTTTAAGGGAAATGTTTGATGATAGCGATATCAAAGTTACAATCTGCTATGTGAGTGTGCGTATGCTTCCCGAAGAAGATCGGAATTAAATTAGAATCGAAAACCGTCAAGGAAAAGTAAGACATCAGGGACCCAACAAAACTTATGGACGAATACGAGACAAATTCACGTGGCCAGGATTAAAAAAGCAAGTCACGGATTTTGGCTGACAAACCCATTATCATAACAGAAACGCCTAGCTACCAATTTAATTTAACAGAATTGCGTATCAAAAACCATTTTTACCGACCAAGGAAGTGCTTTTATAAGTAACCTTCTAAAAAAATTATAAAAAATATTTAGAATTAACCAAATAACTACTTTAGGATATCCACCTCAATATAATGGGTTCTTTGACAAAAGTCATGCAATGTTAGTTGACTATATCCGACCATAAGACAATTATTACGACGATTGAGATAGGTTGTTACCCTTCCCAAAGTTTTCTTATAACACCTCAGTTCCTTAAGCAACTAAATTCAGTCCTTTTGAGTTAGTATTGGGGGAAAAAGCGCTAACACCTAACTCATTCCCATTTTATGAAAAATTAGAAACATATTAATCGTGCCTAAAAAAATGAATATAAGATTGTTTCAACTCAAAATATAGCTGCAAGAAATTTAATCAGCACGAAACACAGGTCATAAGTAATAATGCTATAAAATGTTTAAGTAAAGTAAAATGACTGATCCAAGTCAAATTAAAAAATTTGACCTAATTTTTCGAAAAAATCAAGAAGCATATCAAATCTTTGTTTACACTTTGAGTGTATGTT
>NC_046657.1:28880937-28890901 GCF_010883055.1 Belonocnema kinseyi | reverse complement strand
TATATATAAATATATATAATAATTGAAACATCTCGTTGAAACTTCATTAGTCCCGAAGTTAACGTCGTTCAAATATACTACCAGAAAGAATGAAGATCACCGCTGGTACTTCATTCCTAAGTTTATCCGTTTTTCTTAATGCTCTTGGTAAATATATAATAATATCAATATTATAATATTCTATGTATAATTTTAAGTGCATTTTGGATAGAAGCTCAATTAGAAAAGAAATAATTATTATAGAAACTTGATTTCTGGGTACTATTTTCATTTGTCGTAAAATTATGCAACATATGGAAATAACTTGTTTTGTTTTATGCATGATCAAGACGAAGCTTTCTTTTCAAACTCTTTGTTTTAAACTGAGATTCTCATCACTCTTAAAATCTTAATCATTAAAATCGAATTAATTACTAGTAAAATTTTACTAGAGCGATTAGAAAAATACCAGCCACGAAATCTTAGTTGAATATTACTAATGCAAATAATTCTTATGTTTATTAATTCGATAGTCCAAAAGTGCTAAATGCTTTATGAAGGTGTGTTCATTTTTTATGACTGCATATAAAAATTGAAAGAAGGCTACAGAAATATAAAACGTGGCAAGTAAAAAAGATTATTTAAAAAACGTAAATGTGTAACAATGACACATTTGATTGAAAACAGGCTTTATTTAAACAGTAAGAAGAAAATATTTGTACTGCGTCACATCCACCAACAATTCTGGCACCCAAAAACTTCTGAAGAGCATTAATAATGTACATTTACTTTGCTGAGCAACTAGAATTACAATGTATTGGTTAATATTCTCAAAAATTGATTTATAAAAAAATTGACTTGGTTTTTTTTTATTATTTTATTCGAGGAAAGTCTCTTAATTGCGTAAAAATGATTTTTAAAGTCTGAGACCCCTATCCTCCTATTGACTGCAAGGATTTGTAAGGTTTAGCTGACCGAGGGGTTTCGAAAAATTTGAAAAGGTTTTAGGAAATTTCATCAGATTTCGAAATGTTTGAAAAGATTTCAAGAGATTTAAGGAAATTCGAAAAGATTCCTACATATTTAAAAGGTTACATCAAATTCTACAAAATATTTTTAAAAACTAAAAACTTCTTATGTACATTAACGGGATTTGAAGAGCTTTTTAGAGATGTCATGAGAATTAAAGGGAGCACAATATTTTATGGGTATTAGAAGAGGTTCAAAAGCATTTCAAGAAATGCAAACTTGTATTCAAAGATTTTCTAAGGATGTCGTGGGATTTTAATTGGATTTGTAAGATGTGTATGCATTTGCGGAATTTCACAACATTTCAAACGGTTTGCAAGATTTTTAAGAAGTTTCAAGAGATTCGGAAAGATTTTCACGAATTTAAGAGGATTTTTTAGGATTCTAACCAATTTTAAGGGTATTTAAGTAATTAAGCATTAATTTTGTCACTAAGACAAAGCAATTATTCTTAATGAAAATGAATATTCAGTCGAGTTTACCACAATAATTTTTTTCATTCACAAAAAAATTTTCGTGGGAACTAAAAATCATGTCTCCAAATTAAATAAAGAAGTAACCCAGACATTTCTTTAAATGAAATAAACTTTACTTTTACTAAACACAATTTTTTTTAATATATTTTTTTTAAGTGAAAAAACTTTTTAGGTTCTCGTAATAAGCTTTTCTCCAAGAAAAAACAAATCAAATTGATGATTTAGTGTAAAAGAAACTACTATGTTCTGGTAGTATTTTCTAACATAATGAATTTTTAAACAGAACGTTTCCAAATGTAACAAATCATTCTTGTTGCCAATGAATCCATTTATATTTCTTTTTACAGAATTAATAAGTTCACAAGTTGATCTTGCAAGAAACACTACTTTAATGGATTTATTTCCTACATCCAACGGTATCCATTTTCCTGAAATTGAGGAATTACAATATGAAAGTGTTATATCCATCCCTAATTTTACAACACTCAATGGTCACTGTATGGTGGTACATGCTTCAACTTTCTTAAAAAGAGGTCATGTCATCTTTGCGTACATTGATGGAGATAATACCGAATATCTAGGTCGTTTATTCAATCAACTGCTATTTGCCGTATTTGACACAATAAATAATCAGTGGTATACTCTGACGTTTCCTGAAATTAAGAGATTGGGTGTGAGCCGTTATTATAAACTTGTTCGCGGGCATGATGAGGCTCATGCTATTGTACACAACCCTCACCATCAATTAAACCCACAAGAACAACCACAAGAACACAATAGAGCAAGTGAAGCAGCATACCATAGGGCAGAAAAACATGAAGATACTCAAATTGTACTTTACAAAATAGGTGCTCGCAACCTTGAAGATGGCGCTCAAGCTGTCAAGGAAATATACCACCATACCTATAATCAAGCATACCGACCTTATCAAGAAGGACCATCAAGAGAACACTAACAATAACTTTTGATCATTTTAAACCGGCATCTGTGGTAGAGTGGTTAGCACGCTTGCCCCTAAACTTCAACGCCGGCAGAACGCGGGTTCATGTCTCGGTGGATACTTAAATTGGCTTTACAAGAAATAATAAAAAAGTACTATTGATCATTTCAAAGCGGCATCTGTGGCCTAGTGCAGCGTTTCCCAAACTTTATTTGCACTTTTCAGAAAGGAGCAGGTCCACCACCCTACAATTGTTTTCACTATACTGGAACCGATGGCGGATTCTTGACTGCCGGTCATGCAGGCGGTTGCACGCTTCATGCGACCTTTCCATTGTCGGTAGGATGTGGGTTCAAGTCTTGTTGGATCCGTGAACTGTCTTTGCAAGATTTAATAATAAGAAGTACTATACACGGGTTTTACTGCGATTTTCCTTGTGTACTACAGAAAAATTAAAATTAGAAAAATTGAGCTAACAAAAAAAATACTGTAGGTGAATACTAGTACTGATATTTTGAAAGACGGGCGCAGCCGCTGTAGAATAATAAGAGTCTTTCTTCAGGTAATGAAAATAAGAAAACTTATAATTATATATTGTTTAATGTATTCAATATTCTGAAAGTTTTATAAATATTCTACATTAATGTATATAGCGTACATTAATTTGCTCCATTTAATTATATTTGAGATATCACATTATATAATCACGCTTTAGTTTTATATATAAAAGTTTTAAAATCATTTGATTGAAAAAACTAAATAATTCTTTTTTTGTTATAATGCTCCCTTAAAAGACAGGATTTTATAGTGATTAGAAGAATTTCATCACAACTGAAACATTAAAATGATTTTTTTGATTCTATGAAGTAATAAAAAGGGCCTTTTAGAAAGAACTGCAATCAATCAATCAAAACAATATAAATTTATTCAAATTTAGAGATAGAATGAAATTTTTCTTCATTTTAAAGCGAAAGCTCGTTTCTTTTTTCTGATTATTGCTAAAATAAATACAACTGTTTGAAAAATAAAATGTTCTACATCGTTTATACAATAGGTCAAAACTTCGATTTTAGTCCTTACAACCCAGGTTGACCGCAAAAGTATATTTTTAAAATTTCCTTAATTTTGTCTAATTTTTCCTTGATTAATTTTTCATTGTTTCTGGCCATTTATATTCAGAGACCAGAATCCTGATCTTACAATATTTTTCACACGGAATTATATTCGTTTCTATTAACCCATCAATTCCCATCCGAACACATTTTCAACATTGTTTTCAATCGCTCCATATACTATCAAAATAATCGTAAAAAAATTTAGAATAGTCATATCCGATGTGAAATTGCGTCCATGAACCCCAAGTTTCGAAATATACGGATAGGTTAAAAAAAAATTACCGCACAAAATAAAATTTTTATGTAAACATTTTTTATTTCAAGTCACCGTATTTGGTGCGGCCATTTTTTTAAACCGACCTGTATATTTTAAAGCTTGGGGTCCATGGACGCGAAAAATCAACAAATCGTAAAAAATCCACCGATGATTTGGACCCGAAAATATTGAGAGAAAAAAATGTATTTTCAAAACCACGTTTTTTGTTAATAAAAAAACATAACTTTTTTAAAATGAATTTTTGAAAATTCGTTTCACATCAATCGAAAGTTCAGACAATTTTACATCGGCTATGACAATCCTCAATTTTCTTTAGTAACGTTTTGATAGTGCATCGAGTTATTGAAAAAAATTTTGAAAATGTGTTCGGCTGGGTCTTAATCGGTTAAATTACAATCGAATTTTGTTGAATTTGATTCAGTTGTCACAGAATTCAAGTGCACTTTTTTAAATTTTAATTAATTCTATTAAATCATTTCTAATTCTATTGTTCCGAGCAGAATTTCCTCATTCCTCCTTTTGTGAATTTCCAATTTGATACAAACTCTAATTCATGGAGGATTTCACACTATAAAATTAATTTTTTGTATTGATTTTTAAATTATTTTCTATATTTATTTTTTTAACCTCTCAAGTCGAGATACTAACACTTTGGAAAATTTTCTTAATTCATTTAAAAGATTTTAAAGATTGCTTTAAATGAAACTCAATTTTATTTTTTGTTATTAAATAATTCAAAATTTGTTAATATTTTATTTCTCTATAGTTTTAACTTCTTTGACTGTTTATATTTTCGTAAAAAAGGAATTTTTCTTTTCATTTCAGGATATTCAGGATATTTAGGATATTCAGAGAATTTAAGGGATTTTAAGAATTTCGGGAATTCAGGATATTCGGAGAATTAAAGAAATCCAAACTATTAAATCCAATTAAATATTTAAGAGAAATCAGAAAATGCCGGAGAATTTTGGGAATTTAGAGAATTCAGGAAAGTCGATAAATTTATTGAAATAAAGGATTTCCATTAGAAGCATTGAAATAGTACAAGGAGGTCAGTTAATGCAAAGAGTTTCAGCGACACAGCAAATGAAAAGATTTCAGGAAAACTAGACAAATCAAGGTTTCAGAGAATTTAAGGTATTCATAGTTTTTTTCTAGAAATTTAGATAATTCAAGGAATTCAGAAATTTAAGAATATTTAAGAAGTTAAGAATGCATAGGTAATTCAGAATATTCAAATAATTAATGAATTTGAAGGAAGTCATGCAATTTTAGGGACTTTACAGTATTTATGGAATTAAGGATATTTAGAGAATGCAAGGAATACTAGAAATGCAGAGAATATCTAATTTTAAATGAAATTCAAAGACATAATGAAATTGATAAAGCTCAGATAATTCAAAGAATTGAAGGAATTTCAGGAGTTTGGAATGTTCAAAAGTTTAGGGGATCCAGAGAATTTAAAGAATTCAAAAAATCAAAGTTGCAGGTAATCTTTAATAATATAATTTAATAATAATTTAATAATATTTGTCTTTACAAATTACAATCCAGAAGTTGCATTAAAAAGTGTTCGAAGATTTTTTGTTCAATTTCAACGTGATAATTATTTAATCCTTTTCAATAACATTTCTGTTCAAACGTTTGTCATCCCGATAGCACTCGAAGTTATCTCTTAAACTGAATACCTTTCTATACCAAGTCGAGGCGTAGATGGAAGAGTCGAGGTATAAATTATTAGTAATATAAAATTTTTCTTATAAATTGCGATCTACAAAAATTATATCAATAGTGATGAATTATTAATAACAGAAGAGTCTAAGAAACATTAGATTTTAAATTAATAAATCTAATATAATGTTGTATACAGGACTAAAACTATTAAGGTCAGTCAAAACATTTAAGCAATTATCACCTTCTCTCTTAACAAAGAACATTTCAACTACAAGTCTTTTAAACTCATTAGGCTCATGGTGTAAAACCAAGTAAAAAGTAACCTGCCAGTCTGGCCTACATAACATTTATCACAATTTAATCAACGAGTTTTATAAACTACATCAGTAAGTTGAAAAATGTCAAGAGGATCTTTTTCTAATTTGATAAACTTATCCAGTTTAGAATCAATCCAAAATGTTGTTTTAATATTAAAATGATTCAAAATTCTTTTAAGCTCAAAATACAGACTACCATGGAACGGACCGGAAACAATAGGTTTAAAATCTACATTATAATCTAAATGTGAAGTGGGTTGTTTTGGTAAAGGATTTTTAAGTGTTTTCATTTTATCATTAATGTGTGTTTGAACAAATTCTTGAGAAAAATTATTAAGTGACAGAATATTTTTGTTACGATTGATATTTGACTGGTGGAAAGATTCATGCGATAGTTTAAAAGATGTGTCTACTATATTTTTTATAATAGCTATTTTGTGCTGAATGGGATGATTCGAAAGAAAACTAATATCTCTGTCTGAATAAGTACCTTTTCTGTACCAATCCGCGATAATTGTGCCATCATAATTTTTAATTACCTTGACATTTAAAAAAGAAATGGATCTACGTACCTAAAATATGTGTGAATAATGAAATCTAAATTTTTTTAAATATTCGACTCTAAGTCTTGCATAACAATATCAGCTAAAACAGGCGATATGGGAGAAGCCATAGGAGTTCCATAAATATGTCTGTAAAAATTATTATTTAATTGAAACACTGTTTGATTCATTAGAGACTTAATTACTTTTTCCAATTCTATCAAAGGTAAACCTGTGAAATTTGTAATGTGAATCCATCTACTTAAAATATTACTTTGCACCAAATCGATTGAAATATTAGTGAATAAAGATGAAACGTCCAAAGAAACCACAATGTGATCGCAAGGAATTGATCTATTAATTATTGTGCTTTTAAACTGAAATTAATTTTTTTACTTGATTTTTCGGTACTGTTAAAGTTTCTTAAGGATATTCTTGAATAAAGTTGCCATTTTATAAGTAGAAGTATTAATCACAGACACAGCAGGTGGTAACGAATAGTTTGGTTTATGGATTTTTGGTAAACCATATATCCTAGGAATGTTAGTATCATGAACTAGAATATCATGACGTAATTTATTAGCCCCTAAATGATCATTGATTCTCCATGAATTCAAATATTTAAAAAACTTCTTTCTTTTGTTCTATTACAGGATTCTCTTCTATTTTTTCGTATGTGTAATATCATTTAATAAATTATGCATTTTTTCATTATACGATTCTTTATTAGCAACGAGAATTATATTGTCTTTATCTGCATACGTAATCAAAATTTGATTATTAGATTCAATAAAAAGTTGTGTTTTTCTTATACTTTGTGCAAAAAGTCTATCAGTCTGTGAAATTTTATGATTGTGCAAAAAATGTTGTGCCGAATTAAGGATTTTAGTCTGCATCACAAGAGCGAATACACCATAATAGAGGATCCTGTAGGTAAAAGGCGGCTGGGTCAAGGGGGTTTCAGCAGTGGGGATAATTCCTTATTTCGTCATTTAGCAGATCTTTCAGTGGCGTTTATACAGGAGGATAATGAGTTTAGATTGGCCTTCACCACGAAGGAATAATAAGGAGACCCAACTGCCAGTGGGAAGCCTTACGAAACTGGCAATAGAAACATTACCGTAAGTGCTAGGCACATTGCAGGAAGATTTTAAATTTTCGTGCGCAGGTGCGCAGTTGTCCTCTTCCTATACAGGAACAAGTGTAAGAGTGAGCAAGTTTGTCAAATTGACGTCATCTGAAGCAAATAGATCGATTATATTTTTAATTATACAGATTTTGTGAGGATAAAAAATGTTTGGAAGTGTTAGAAAAAACAGTATTCTTAATTCCAACGTACGATTCAAAAAATAATAATGTACTACAATTTCAAGATTTCATGAGCAAGCAATTTCATTATAGTCTAACTTACCACTTTTATAATCGTACAATTGATGAACTTTGAAGCTCTAACAAACCGACATTAAACTCAACTTCTTAAACTATGTGAAAAACTATATTACGTTTGTTCGTTAAAAAGAATGAACTAAATTTACTTCCTAACCTTAAAATGTCATTCACCTCCTCAGGAATTCGCTTGTTACTTGAAAAAGCCTCGTCTAGTGGCCGCCAGGTTTCGTATTTTCGTGTACAACGTTACCGGCTGATGCCGTTGGAATTGATTGTTGAAATATATTTTTCTACATCTTTTATTATTACGCTTTGTAATTTAACGTAGTTTTCTTTCGGTTCTTACATTTCTTAAAGTTTAAGACCGATATTTTATGTATAAAAAAAGTTCGAAAGTTCAAAAAATATCGAGGTTCAGAAAAAAGGTAAAATAACACAGTCCAACAATTCTCAAATATGAAAAATTTCACCCCCAAGCCCGGTAACTTTCGAGCCCATAACCTGAGACTCCCATAACCCGATTTCCTCTACCCCCAAACCCGGTTACGTGCGTATCATTGAGCTTAAACCCCTGCAATCCAATTTCCTTAACCCCTGATCCTTGTTACCTACTCCGCCCTAACACTTCAAAATGGCGGATCCAAAATGGCAGCCGTATTGAATTTTCAAAATCTGACTTCATATTCTTAATGAGCAACCTCAAAAACCTATATATAGATTTTTTCGATACTGGTCTGGTCTCTGGTTCCGGACCTTTGTCAAATTTTGTCGGCCTGTGTAATTTTCAGAGAAGTTCCTACTAAAATGCATTACCTAAATCTTCTTTATTTTTAATATGAACAAAAAATTTTATTATCAGCAATAGGGGTAAAAAAAATATTTTTTACAATTTTAACGGTTTAATTTCACTTCTGATTTCCGTATATGATTAGTTTTGCATTTAACATTTTTAAATTTGCTCTAATCTTGTAGTGTTCATTTTCTTTACAGCACTAATTCGAGACGAGATTGTTAAAAACATGATTTAATCATTAATATCACTGACTTTTTCCTTTAGAAATGTGTCAGTTTTTTCTTCATTTTAAAAACTATTTCACAAGTATTGATACAAGCCATTGTGTAGGTTGTGACCCGACTTGATCTAAAGTAAGTTGGAGTGAACGTGTGGAGGCAAGGCATGTGCTTGTGAGAGCTAGCGGGTTCGCGGGTGCCTGGCGTCGTCGAGGCAGCCAGAGCTTTCCAGCGTCTGGAGTTATCCAGAAGGCCCCAAGAAGAAGCGGTAGAAGTCGAGGGCCGGAGAGAGTGGACCTTTAAAGAGTCCAGAAGGAGAACCACTAAGCGCACAATGCATTTGGGATTGTAGGAGGAGGGTCGGAGGCCTTCCACTTGTGAGAAGCTGGCAACCTGAAGGGCGTCGCGGAGGACGACAAGCGACGCAAGAAGAGCGTAACGGTCCCTGAAGAATTTAGTAGAGGGTTCCAGGCTGCTGAGAACTTACTAGCCCTGTAGTGGACAGGAAAAGCGAGGGCGGCGCTGCAGTGAGCGTACCGACCCAGAAGGAGTAGAATAAGATAAAAGCAGGCGAGGCGGGGTTGCAAGAAGCGTACCGACCATGAGAGATAGAAAGAAAGGAGTGGAGGAATAAATGGTGAATTCTCAAGAGAGAAAGGAAAGAGAGACTTGGAATTGTTTTTAGATATCGAAAGCACTTTATTCTCAAAAAATGGTACTAAGTACCGAAAGCGACCAGGGGACTGAGGTTACCCTACGGGAAGCCCGAATAAAAGTGCGTCCTATGCTTGCACGCACCCGCTTCTATGTTCGTCGGCCGAGAGGCGGACCAGCCGGCGATTGGCGCGGTCCCCTCGACCACTCGCGTCGCTGATGGAGGGGCGTAACGGCTGCCCCGTCCATCCCTACTCTTGACGTGCCTGAGCGCGCATCTTGATCGCGGACTGGCGACGCGCGAAGTTTGGGAATACAGAATTTGAGATTATAAATAAAATGCCAATATCAAATTGAAACAAAAACTTATAAGTAGGAAAATATAAAATTGGAACGTAAAAATTACAGAGGAAATATAAAACTAAAAGGTGAAATACAAAAAGGCAAATACATAAATACGTAAAATTAACACATTTAAAATATACGATTCTACAAGGTAAAAATAGTAAAGATCGCAAGGTAGAATTTAAGAAAAATATAAAGTGCATTATCACAATAAAA
>NC_046657.1:28877488-28880837 GCF_010883055.1 Belonocnema kinseyi | reverse complement strand
GTATTTCGACATTTTCAAGAGCGAAAAAAATCACGATGTCATATGAAACTTGAAATGTTTGGTATTGGATATTGTTGACAGATGACAATACGCCAATCAGCATAAATGGTAAGTTCCGACAGTGCCTACAAGTGTGCCTACTGGCCGCTAAATAGCAATACCGGTTTCATATGTATACACCTGGTATAATCTAACCTAAAATTGTTTATTTGCATTTAAAGTGCAAACATTAGCTGTTGCATTATTTGTGTATAATGTTTGTCACCAATTTTGGTTGTTTTGCCCCACTTGCATTAATATAAACCTCATAGCTAGCTTATTGACAAAATTGAAAATTCTTTGCAGTGTTCTATAGAACGATCGGTATCTCTCTTATAAAAAAAACTTTTCAAATCTTCAACACGATATCTTATTCCATGTGGACGTAAGTTGGGACAGAAAAGTACTATCTACTTGTATTTTCTTCGAACTTTTTTTTTTTAATTTTCTCCGGAACAAAGCAGAGACATAGACTTTATTACCTCCTCTTTCATTTCCTAAACTTTCAGATTGGTCCCTCATTTCCTTTAGACGTAAGTTAGGAAAGAAAAATTGATAAGGAGGTTTGGTCATAGGGCCTTAAGCATTGTGAGTTAATTTTAATTTCAAAATTCTAAATCCTATTTTAATTCTTTGCGCAGGCGCGTACCCGATTGAAAAATTAGAAGCATTTCGAATAGAATCATAACCTCTATTCACAATAGGAATCCATTTCAATGTAATTGAAGATTGATGTGCCGATTAGCAACGATTGCAAATTATTGAATTTCAGATCAGTTTAAATTGTCTTAAATCGTGTCTAATTGAGTATTTCCGGAAGAGTATATTCTTGGATAAAAAGATTTACGTATATGGTAATCCTAAAGCTGCATTAAACAAAACGCTTCATTTCCATATGCTACTATTGTTTAATTGAAGACGGAAATGCTTCCCAGAAATCGATTTTTTATATTAAATTTGTTTCTTGTATCCAAGCTTCTATGAAAAATGTACTTGAAAATACTTAAATTATAATGCTTAAAATTGTATACTTACCAACAGAATCAAGGAAAGCGAATAAACCGAGAAATAGAGTACCAGCAGCTTTTTTCATTCTCTAACGTAGAAAATTCGACGGACGTAAAGTTCGCAACTAATTAATGTTCTACCAGATGCTTCTATATATATTAGGAGGCTGCCCATATACCACGTTGATAATTTCTATTTTTTAACTTCGTCTCTTAGACCCCCTACCAAAAAACTATCCGCGTCGAATATTAAACGGCTCCTTGTTGCTATCTCTTTTGACCTCCTAAATTAAAACCCCGTTTATTCAAATATATGCATAGTTTTATACATAGTTTCTATTTTATTTCTTCTTAAACCTATATGGCGTAGAACTAATTGCGTCATGCAAAACAGTATATAGCCATATTGTAACAGTTTAAATAATGATTCGAGCAAATAAGATACTTATTGGACCAATGTTATCTCTTCCAAGGTTTAAATGATTCTACATATTTCTGAGACGGAATTTTGTGTTGCAAAGGGAGGGGGGGCTAGGCGTGTGCACGAAGAATATTGAATGCTCACAATTAAGATCTATAGATATAGATCTTGGAATAACAAGCACTCGACAGAGTTATTTTTTTCTGCACTTGGTCAGTGGCTTCAACATCTTGGATGTTTCAGGGAAATATCTTGGAAGTTTTGGTTTCAGAGTGTAAATAATTCTTGTGTTTTATTATTTTAAAGCAGAAATAAGAGGAACTATTTAAAAACTGCGCGCATTAGCTGAATAATATACGGCGCAGACGCCGCCACGTCGGTTGAGCGGTAATTGCCCGAACGCCGTTAACAGCTTTTGTCGAATTCTGTTGTCGGTTTCGTTTGGCGAGTTTTTAGCGAGAAAACGCTGTTTCTCGAACGCCAATTTTATTATTGCCATAGGATTTTTATGTGCAGTGACTCTGCGGACCTCCGTTCCTCTAAATTTGTATTCGATATATCGTGTGCCTGTTTATTAGTATTGTTTTATTGTTCTTTCGGCGTTGTCGGTTTTCTTTGCATTTTGTGTAATATCATTTTGAAAATATAATAGCAGTGATGTACGTGTCAAGACGTACACATTTTAATTGTAACAAGTACGGTGTTATTCTCGTCTGCCGTCAGTAAAATAGTTTTCATGCATACACATCATTTTCACACATAACACACATACACATACACATAACTTTCATGCTTTCACATAACAAACTTTAATAAGAGACGAGAAAACGATTATAAACAGTTTATTTTTGGTTTAAATAATTAAAAAAGGTAATTTTTGGTCAAGGTCAAATTTTTATTTATTATTTGAACAAAAAATATACTTTTTACCTACGCCTTTATGTTTTCTGTCAGTTTTATGTGCCTGTATCTTGTTGTTGCAGCGAAAAATATTTATTATTGCTTATACAAACATGCGAAAACTAATTTGCTAATGTGCGACTAAAATGTATAAATATTCCTTCCACCTATAATAATAAATACGTTCATGATAAATTATCTCCTCTTCATTTAAAAATATCAATGCAAATATTTTCTGTGCCCTCTAAAAATCCTAAATGTGTGCACGCACCATACCCGCACCGGAACGCATGACGTGCGACCTTCACGACGTGCGACACACCTGTCACGCATACGGGGATACAGCTATGTCATCTTCTGCGTGCACGTCGTGCTAGAAAATTCGCACGTGGTGCGACGCGGGTGTATGGGACCGTGCGCGCAGTTTGCTATTTGGGCTCTTATCAAAGCTCTTTTCTGCTAAGGAGTTGAAAGATCAAACCTTTTGCTAAGTTTTTGGCTTTAATGTTACAGTGCTTGAATATCCGGCATTGATTTCTTACCAGTATCCAAAAGACGTTACCGATATAATTGAACATATTAAAGTGGTCGACAGAAGAAATACTGTTATGGTTCCATAGTTGAGAAACACACTAAACCAATTCGCCAGGAATAATTCCCCGTCTGTGTTTACAAAACATAAACCCAGGCTGAGAAAACCTTCCGGGTTAAATCTCTTTAGAGTGGCAATAAGACGAGCTTGCTTTTTCTCCTTAAGTCATGGAAGGAAGAGAGTCGTAAAAACATACCTGGCGCATCTGCGACGGAAGGCTTCCCCGTCACGCGCCAGGTTTGTGAGCATGACTCACGCCGCGTCATATCTCTCTCTCTTTTCCTTCTCATTGGGAAAGCGACCAGCGGTCGCCAACCCAACATAATTCATACGTAAAGTAGAATCAATTCCAGTTTTATTGAATAATTAATGAAATTTAACAGAATTCTC
>NC_046657.1:28863934-28877388 GCF_010883055.1 Belonocnema kinseyi | reverse complement strand
TCAAAAAACGAAGACTTTTTTTGGAAAGGTATCCATAAATTGCCTGAAAGGTGGACAAAATGTGTAGCCAGCGAGGACGCATACTTTGAATAAAATATTTGTCATCATTCTCTTGAAATAAATGTGTTGTTTTCATGAAAAATACCGGTTTCATATGTATACACCTGGTAGAATAGCTGGTACTACCCTTTATTTCATGGACGAATTTCTTTTTTCAAAATCCAACTATTGGAAGATGAAATTGAAGTAAATTCGAAGTGATTTGTTAGAAGAAAGCATCAAAATGATTGTTAATTGCATTATTATAACGTGTCAAGTATGGGTCTACCAAAAATTTGAATTTGCCCTATTCAACTTAACATTAAATTGCTTTTAGACACTTTTGTTGGGAAAAAGAGTATATACATATGAAAAATTTTAATGTTTTTTAATGAAATGGAATATATGTTGTGTCTTATTTTAATCAGTATAACCAATTATACAAATTTCATTTGTATTTTTGTTTTAAGTTAGAAAAGGGGTTAAAAATTACGATGAAAGTTAAAGAGTATCTTTAGCAATCTTCTTTATAACGGTCTAAGTTATAGCTATAAGTATAGAAAAACATATTAACATTTCACAAGGTAACCGTGTACCGGCGCATCGAGCCCATGCGGCGCGCGCGCTCTCGCCTCCGTCTGACGACCGTGCATCGGCTAGAACTCCAAGATTATTTGGAATTTTGACTTGAAGTTTTACGGAAATATTCTTTAAGAGTTATAGGTTCAAATGAAAAATTTTTAAAATAGATTTTTTGAACCCGAGAATTAGGGGGGGGGGTACCCTTAAAGTATTCCGGCTATTGGATCAATCAGATAAAAAATAATTTAAATTCGTGTTTTTTTGCGGAGAAATATATCCGCTTTCACATAATACCTTTTTATGGGCTCATTCAAGCTTAAAATTGGAACTATCACTGTTTAAAGCCGTGTAAAGAATATGAAATCTTAAGGAGAGGACTTTCGCGGACTTGAATAATGTATGCAAAATCTAGTCTAGAATCAAAAATGTAGCTAGAATCTAGTCAAATCAACATTTAAATTTAATTGCGTATAGTAGAATTTACTTATTGCGTATAGATAATTTACTTTAATTGCGTATAGTAGATACTTTGCTACAAATAAGAAGACTTTTTGGCAAAAACACTCGACTGAAAAAAACGTCCGGGTTCCTTGGACCCGTTTAGCACTTGAGGGTTAATAGTATCACTGCCCTGCAAATTAAAATTTTTTATATGTGAATAAGATAACGAATCTGGGTTCAAAAACTTCCCATTACATCACGTTTTTGAGAAAATGGAGGTTGTAACCCCTAAAAAAGCGTTTTCAGCGAATTTAAAAAAAACTGTAGAGCTGAACCATGACGTGCTACGCACATCGCTGATATCATAAATTAAAATGCTGGAAAAAGGCCTTTTAGAGAGTTCTATGTTAAATTAATCGCATGTATCCTTAGAGTAGGGGTGTGTTTTTGTCTAGGGGTGGAAGAAGAAAATAAAAACAGAAAGTATTTTAACATACTTACACCCACGTCCACCAAATTGGATCTACCGTTTTAAATTTTTCGGATGTAACTGCATATTCGTAATCAGCGACCCTTTAAACCCCGAGTAACAAGTTTGAAGCGAATATTATCAAATTTTGAAAAAATGGTCCGAAATATTGAATCTGGGCAATTTATCAATATAAATTTGTCACTGCTTTTGATTACGGGAGTTGGATATAATTATTTTATTTTCTTCTAATTTCAAAGAAATATAGCACTAGTTTATCATGAACTATAATAATATGCAAATTTTATCATTTTAAATGGTCCCGCGCTTTTCGAACATGCGCAATTGAGAAAGACGTGTTATTGGGCCAAAAGTTTGCGCATGGGCAGTACGCGCCTTGTTAAATTTGATGCAGGCTGTGTTTATTTTTTCGCGAAAGATTGTGCCGAAACATAACCTTTAAAGATGTTATTATGTTGCGATTATTGTTCAAAGTGTGTGAATTTTTTTTTATTTTGGTTTGAAATTTGATCGTTTTTAGTCAAAAACTCAAACATGTGGTTGAAAAGTTAGGTATTTTCTTGAAAATTTAATATTTTGTTTTAAATTTTTCTCTCTCTTGAAGGAAAATCGTTCTTAGTTGTAAATTCAACTCCTGAAAATATAATTACGTGGTTGAAAGTTACACTTTGCTGCTAATTTTTTAAAAAGATTTAAAGTTTGAATTAGAAATTCATCTCCGTGATTGAAAAATGAACTATTGTGTTGAAATTTTGTTTGCTATTTGACGTAAAATAAATGAATTAGGGTTGAAAATTTAAATATGTCGTTACAATTTTTTTTTTGTAAAAAATTAATTTTTTTCAGAAATAAAATATAATTATTACACTTGAATATTTCTTTCTTTTAGTTGACAAAGTTTCAAAGTTCAAAATATTTTCCTAATAAATTACAACTGAGATTTTTTTGCAGAAAAAGATGTTAATATGCCAGCACACTTTATTCACGGAAATTATTGAAAAAGTTTATTTAATTTCTTTAAAAAATCCAAATTATGTCCACTTGATTATTTCTATAAGAGTATATTTATCTCTTACGTTAGCTACGAATTTGAATAAATTACACAGAGAAAAGTTGCTTTTAAAATTGAGAAATTGTTTCTTTAGCTTTGTAGTTTTTGTAAGTTAAAGTGAAAGTACACTTAAAAGAAATAAACATTTTTTAAATTATAAATAACGATGGTTTGTCCCTTTCTTAAATTAAAAGAATGATCAGTTTGGTATTATTTCTTCAACTAGAATAAATTTGATTTAAATAAATTACTACTTCGTAAATATACCTGAATTTATTTAAAGCTTTATATATTAATTAGGAGAAGATTGTAGAAAGACATAACATGGCAGGTAGGACAGTTACAGAAAATAACTCGATTGTGTAACAATGTAATTTTTGCTAATTAACTGTAACTGAAATCACTAAAGAATGAATCAATGTTTTCATAAACTGATTTTTGTGCCATAAACTTTTTTTTACTATTCCGTCATGGAAACGTCCATTAATCGCACCAGGAATTTTTTAAAATTTCAGAATAACTTCGTTCATGAATTTTCAAGGAAGTCAGAGTATCTTAGTTGAATTACAAAGGTGTCAAGGGATTTTAGGAAATTTCATCAGATTTAAGAAGATTTGAAAATATTTTAAGAGATTTCAGGATATTTGGAAAAAATCAGGTTATATTTCAAGCGATTTTGAAGAATTTAAAAGACTAAATATTTTCTCTGATATGAAAGGGTTTTAAGGGATTTCAAGGAATTCAAAAGGACTACGAAAAATTTTAGACAATTACATTTTTTAAATCCTTAAATTTTATATATTAAATAAATTCTATTAATATTCAAAATTTCTGCCTTTGAAATATCATAGAGTTTACTTATTTGTAAAAATTAAGTTAATTTTTAAAATTCCAGTAACGTTAAGACAAACTTATTTTTTGATCACCTCATTCGCAAACTCTTTTGTGTTCCTTGATTCAAATCTTAAGTATCCTTCTGACTTTAACAATATAAACTTTACTAAAAAATTTATATTTTATAAAATATGCCAGACTAGATTCGTTTTATAAACTATCCTTATCTTGTTCAAGAAAAAAAATTAATCTATTATGTCTCTAGTTGTCTAAAACTCTGAATCTGTTTTTTTTTAATAGAACGCAAATAACTGAAGTCAATTTCTGTATGAAATAACTGGAAAAATAGATATTCCTAATTTAAGTGAAAGAAAGTAGCCCAAAAATTTATTCAAATCAAATCAAAATTTTATAATTTATTGTCAAAAATACAATTATGTTTTGAAAGTATTTTATAACATATTTAATACTTGAAGACAATGTTTTAAAACAAAAGAAAAAATTGCCCTACAGCATTTTCTACTGTTTACACTGTTCTTACACTTTGTGTAACTTTTGGACAATTCCCGGATTTCCTTTTGGAAATCTAACCTAAAAAAAATCAATTTGTCCACTAGAATATTAAAAAACGTCTATTTCCTTATCTCTTACAACACCATCTTAATTAGCTCATGTAGTAAAATCAATAGTCATTGAATCTTAAAATTTCTTGTGTAGAAGCTGCATTAAATGTGAGAAAATCCTAACCGTTGCAATATGCTACAATTCATATCATACCTATAATAAATATTTTAATTAACCTATTGCTATTTCTTTTTACAGAATTAATAACTTCACAGCCTGACCGTGCTGAAGCGAGCAGTTTAGCATATTTATTTCCTGAATCCAACGGCATCCATTTTCCCGATATCGAGGAACTAAACCACGAGACTGCTCATTCCTTCACTAAATTTGAAACACTCAATGGTTATCATATGTTTCACGAAGCTCTAACTTACTTAAAAAGGGGTACTGTTATCTTTGGATATAAGGACGGCGATAATATTGAATTACTAGGAGCTTTATTTTACGAACCCCTTCTAGCCGTATTTGACACAAGAAATCAGCGGTGGTATACTTTAAAGTTTTCTGAATTAAAAAAATTGGGTGTCAGCCGTAATTTAAAATTTGTTCGCGCCCAGGATGAGGCTCACGCTGTTTTACACAACCTTCACCACCAGGCTAACCCAGAAGCACACAATAGTGCAAGCGAATTAGCATACCAGAAAGCAATGAAACATGAATCTATTGAAGTGTATCTTCACAAACAGGGTATTAAAACCCTTGAAGATGGCGCCCAATCAGTCAAGGACGTATACGATAGAGCATATGCTCAAGCATTCGAAAGATACCAACAGCATATAGCAGGACCGTCACGAGGAGGCTAACAACGAAAGTTAACTATTTTGAACTGTCAAGAACTTATAATAAGAAGTATTATGACGGTAATGTGGCGCACCCTCATTGACAGAAATTGATTGATTTTTAGTGAGAGGTGTTTACTGTACAGTATCTTTTTATGTGTATTATTTTGTATACAGACAAAATTTTCTCAATAAAGCTAATCACTCAATTCTTATTATGAAAAGTTATTTTTGGGTGTTATGTGTGTATTTTTAAAGTTACCAAAAAGCAACGAAAAATAACAGTAAAGGTGATTCATTCTTGCGTCAGAAAATTTTTTTCATACACGATGCACGTGTGACTAACGTGGCGCATCCGATATTGAAACCGCCTGGTAATTTGACGCACCGCGAGTTTCGTTGGATTCTGCCAACGACTAAAAGCTGCAAAGAAACGTGCCAATGAAAGAACAGATTAAAGCAACAAAAAGTAAGATATTTTCTTCAGATTTATATTAAGTACTCATTAAATCAAAAGATTCGTATACTAGAAACTTTTGAAGTTTCTAGTTTTACTTTCGTCACATTGGTAAGCGCGTTTCAAATTCCCTTTCCCGGTTTTTGAGTTAGGTTCGTTAAGACATAAGATAAAAGTAAATATTTTATTATCAATTGATTAATAATAGTCTCTTATGTGAACTAGATTCAGGTATTTCAAGAATATTGTAGAATGATTACCCCTGTTAAAGTTTCACCGCCGGTTTTGAGGTTACGTTCATTCTAATAAGCATTATAAATAAAACATGTTAATTTGTAACTTTTGTCTTAGATACTTTTCACGGAACGAAAAAGAAAAAATGGGTAATGGTCACCTTATGATTTGCCGCTTGTCGTCAAAGAGAGCGAAATATGGCGTTCAATTCGTTCTACTGCCAAACGCTATAAGATCCCTGAAAGCACTCTCTAAAGGAGAATGAAAAATAAGAAAATGACTCCATCTCGAGCTTGAGGTAATAGTTGCTTTATTCCAGAACAAGAAAAACTCATGGCGAAGCATGCTATCAAATTGAGTGATAAGTTTTATGGTCTGACTTGTGTCAAGCTCAATCAACTAGCATTTTTTGGACTAAAAAAGCATGATATATAACGTTCAAGTTGCAGTCAATTTATAAGTAATTACTTAAACCCATCATTTACCCAAAATTAATTGAATTGAATTTAGTAAACAACTTTTACTTCTCTTTCAGAAATTGCATTAAATGCGCGCCATATTAGCCAATCAGGAATGATAACTTAGCGTAGGCACACTTGTTGTGAAACTTAATAATTAAATATTTTAAGAGACGTAAATTCAATAATAGCCATACGCATAGGGTAGATAAGATATTGATTTACGTGCTCTAAATTATTTTACTACAGTTTTCAACATATTTAACTTTTAACGTTTCTTTTTATAAAATGTGCGCCATATTACCCGCCGCTCTACTAAAGTAAAAAAGGTGCACTAAAGTAAATTCGCTTATAAGACTGAAAATTGGTGCGGAAACCGAAAATGCAGCAAATCAGTGCCAATTTTATCAACAAAAAAACTGATTAAAATATTTTATAATATATTTAGTATTCTAATAAGTACACATTCCTCCATTAATGGATAATACTTGCAATTATTTTCTGTATTTAGTAATATTATTAATGAATACGAAATCTTGTAATGGCAAAGTATAAAGAGTATTGATGCTGATAAAAAATATTCAAGATTTATATTGGTCAATCACTCTCCAGTTCGATGTATAAATTATCCAAAAATAAACTTGGTCAGTTTCTTGAAGGAAATAAAAAGCAATTACACGAGAAGATTTGTGTGTTAAATGTGACATCACTCATTTCGGTAAAGTTAGGATATTACGGAATTTTACTAAAGTTTCACTTTCATTCATATAAAATTAAATACAGTCGAACTCGAACTTAGCGCTCCCGGAAATAGACATTCCGAGAATTAACTCCGCGCGACGGCTATGGGTAAGGTAAGCTGCGGGAAAAGGGAAGGGTGTTTGGCTGGTTGGTTGTATTGTGGGTGAAGCTTTGAAGCACCCCCTGGCGCTGGAGCTATAAAGCTTATTGTGCCACACCTGTCTTTAGCCTCAAGGCAGCACTCCGAATCCAGGCATCCTCGTCGAGTGTTTTTGGATCTCGGCTAGAAGGTGCTTAACAGGGGTGTGACGTTGCAGTTTTTCTGCAATTCACAAATTCAAGTTTGTGTAGATTTTTTTAAATAAAATTCCTTCGTGTTCACAGGGAGAGTATAAAATTCGGCACTTCTAGCTTTTGTTTTGATTTTAATTTATTTTATTTTCTTTTTTATTTTACTATTGTGTTCATTTCTGGCATTAATTTCGAGTTTATTTTTAAGAACTTAGAGCTCTTTTAATTTTTTTTGTTCTGTTAAATTTCTTAATTCCGCGGTCTCGAGCGAGAAGCCCTGCAGATTTTCGCTACCAACACCAACAAGCGATTGGATCCATCACCATCTTTAACTTCAGCAGATCTGCCCATTTTCGGTCCCCGCATAAGATTCTGGATTTTATATTCTTTTTGAACATCACTTCGATATCCAGGGTAGATCCGATAAATATACGCATAAGGATAGAGTGAGTTATTTCTGTTGGTTGTCTGAGATCCAAGGGGCGTTCCTGGCGAGGATCGAACGAGGTGGTTACTACGAAATTCTACAAGAGAATAGGTAACTTCGCCTAAATACTATTATTTTTTTAATGTTTCTGTTGTGGACAGGCATTTCTTGGCTTTTTATGCCGTTTTGTTTTCTCTCTTTTATCAGGAGCATCGAAGAGCCCACCCCACACCTGCAGTACGGAGAAAAGGAGCTCCTCGTTCTCCACCTGGATACCAGAACACAGCCAACCCTAAAAAGTAGGCATGGGACGATTCTTGCCTCGCACTCCCTCTCGTGCGAAAGAGTTCGGAATCTCTCTCTCTCTCTCTTCCCCAACGGCGGCTGATAAGGACAAACGAAGAAAGAACAGGACGATAAGATGGACTAATCAGAAGCGACCTCATCGTTTATCTTGCTCCCGATTGTTGTGAAATATAGAAATTAAGTTTGCGCGCACAAGCCCTTCCCCGGACCATGTGATTTCTCCCGTTCAATTAATAGACCGGTAAGCGCAAAAATTCTTTCTTAGCGTCTGTAAACTCAACGTGTTAACACGGCGTGTTATTGCCGAACCCTGCTAACGCACCCAAGGTAGGATCTAATTTCCTTTAATGGTTTAGCCAAGTCCTTGAATTTTTCTTGTTCTTTAAAATTGTTTAAAGGTAATGTTTGTACTCCTTGGCTAAATCATCGTTTTTTTATTTATACTACTTGATTTTATTGTTTTATTGTTTATCTCGTAATCACATAGATTTGTGTCTTTAAAAATATTTAAATAATCTGGAGTGCAAAAATGTCAGAATTAATTGTAACCTTCTTGGGGGTCAGTGCTAACCAATATGTGAATTTTGTGACTTCCCTGAAATTCCTTTGTCATGTTTCTGTCCCTCAACAAATTATCGTTCTCTCCAAAATAACCGATCCCCCCTTATATCGGTTTACAAAAAAAAAATATTGGCGATTTTAGTGATACCTCTGAAATTCTGTCATTATGTTTGTGTTTCTCAAAAAATTATCGATCACTCCAAAATTACCGATCCCCATATATCAATTTACCAGAAATTACCGATGCTATTTAATTTGCTAACACTCGAAGTTTTAAAATCATTTATTGCTTTTTTTATTTACCGACCTTACCATATCGTCTATATTCTGTTGGATATATTTTTATGATGTCATCTTAAATAATGTTATCTTTTATAATGTTACCGAATCTACCGTCTATATTTTTTTACCACGATTTTGTGCTACTTTTAATGTTTTAACTGTATTTTTTAAAAATGTTTTCCACCCCGCAATTTCGCTTTTGTATTTTGACCCCTTTGCATTTCTTTTCAAAATGCTTTTTTTTAAACCTTGCAACTTATTTTATAATACCCCTTATTCTGCGCAACAATTTTGTTATGTTATTGGTGCCGCAATGCTTAGCATAGTATCTTTGATCTTTTTGTAATATCCTATTATTTTTATGATCACGTGATAAACATTTTGTTAATTTACCCGTTGAAATACTGTTTTTTTATGCGAGCTAATTTTATACTTTTTTGTGATCTCTATATATCGTTTTAATATTGTGCTATCTCTTATAAGATCTTACGTATGATAACTGTTGTTTTTACTGTTTTCTTTGATGTTTTCTTCTTTATTGTTTCTTATATTAAACTTTTCTGGAATGTAGAATAAATGCTTGTCAAATATTTTAATTAATTATATGAGCTTTGTAATTACATACCCCCCCCCCCCCCCCCCCCCCCCCCCTCTTCCACATTTTATTGTCAAACTGAGCTAATTAGTTTTATCGACCTGGATTCGTTTTTTTGTTTGTTTTGTTTCGGGTTACCTTTGTTCATTTTTGGTTATCTTTTTTTTTGCCTTTTATTATTTTGGTAAATTATTCGTTTAAAAATGGGGTATATCTTTTGACTGAAGTTGGTGAGATTCCCCTTTATCTTTCGTCCTGAAACGTCCAATCGTTCAGTGAGCTTATCTATCCCTTTCGGAACGTAGGTTCCGGCTACCTTTATCTTTTCTCACAGCTCCCATGCAAGGACTGGAGTCCAAAAATTTCAGTTATGTTATATGTATAAATTATTTCTTAGAGTGTTATCTTGAGTTACCTTTATCTTCATAAATTGGAAATAGAAATAAATATTTTGGCAATTAATTTTATGACAGGCACTCCAGATTAATTAAAATTGAAAATCAGTGTTTACTGGCTTCTTATCTTTACTATTCATATTATTTACACGAATATCTGTGTTTACATTTAATATTGATAAGGGCCTTGATAGCATATTTTCTTTCGTTTCTCTTTTGTATGAACACCTGTGTTTACATTTAATATTGATTTCTCCTAGAGGAAAATAATTACGGTAGTGTACTCTCGCTTCTGGTTTCTCTCCTTCAGTAATTACGTTTCTCTCTCTAAGCACTATTGAGTGACATCCTATCTCCTCGATTAGCAGATTACCTTTCGGGACTCGTGGAAATCATGGACGGGGATAAACAATTTACCTTCTGGGTATACAAGATAAATACGGATGGCCTTGTGGCCCAACTGCAAAAAAGAAATCTTTCGACCGAAGGAAATTTCGCAGCTTTACGCGAACGACTAGTAAAAGCCGTTAAAGATAATAGACCTTTTTAAACCTTCCCATACCCTTCATCGCGAAGATGAGGACCAAATTGGGGAAATCTGTTCCAACTATTCGGATCCGGTTGACTTTGGCCACGATCAAACCCCTAATGACACTCCCTCCCCATCAGGGTATAAACAGGGCTAGTGTTGCTTCTCAAACTGCCCCCCCCCTTTGCTCATCCCGAAATGGTTGCCGATCCTGTGGACGAAAAAGAGTACCGGATAAGCGCACCGCGATTAATAAAGAACATAGTCGAGCTGAAAATAAATAATTTGTAGACCATGAGAATGAGACGCGATCAGTCAACCCTCATTATGAAACCGATACGCCTCATAGGCACCCGTTAAATAGAAATATGAAATCTCAACGCAACCATTGTCGCGATGCCGATCCTTGTGCAGAACTAATCCTTAACCCCGTAGACCGCCACTTTAACATACGGGGATCAAGCACGTTATACCCCTCGCGCCATTTACATACAACAGCCCGAGGATCTTTCCCCTCTCGTCGTTTTAGCCTTGACTTGGAGAACCCCCACCCCCAGCGTGCACTTACAACTTGCGACGATGCGTACACCTCACGCCGCTCGCAGGTTACATTCGAGGATTCACACCCCGACTTCGAGAACCGTTACCCCGTCATACACGTACAACTTTCGACGATGCGTACCAATCACGCCGCTTGCAGGTTACATTTGAGAATTCACACCCCGACTTCAAGAACCCTTACCCCCCATCATACACGTAAAACTTGCGACGATATGTACCCCTCACGCCGCTCGCAGGTTACATTCGGAGATTCACACCTCGACTTCGAAAACCTTTACTCCCGGCATACACGTACAACCTAACACGATGCATACCCCTCACTTCGCTCGCAAGGTACGTTTGTGGATTCACACCCCAACTTCGAAAACCCTTACTCCCGTCATATACGTACAACTTACGACGATGCGCACACCTCACGCCGCTTACAGGGTACGTTCGTGGATTTGCACCTCTTCCCTCGTTCAACGCACGGAGAACCTGTACCCTCCCATCGCTGGGATACCCCTTACGAAAGCTCTTACCTACCTCGTTCTTCACAACCCCCGAGGCTTAATGCCCATTTGCGATGCCGACTTGATGAAAATGATTCCTTTTTTTCATCCGGAATCGCACTCAACTGGTTCCGAGAATCTCGACGTTTGTGGCGGACTTTCAGTGAGTTCGCTGAGGCCTTCAGGGTTAGATTCAGAGATTCAGATTTCCAGTTCGAATTAAGACAAAAAATTCACCAAAGAACACAGGGTGAAAAGGAATCTGTGTCGGACTACTTGACCTGTTTGCGAAAAATGTTTGATAGGTTAATCCCTGAGATGCCGGAATCAAAAGAAATTAGCTACGCGCATAGGAACCTCCTCCCAAGGTTACACTTAGCCATTCAAAGAAACCAAACAAAAGACTTTGCACATTTGGAAGACCTTGCGAATGTCGCCGAGAAAAGCTGTCGCGTCGCTAAAAATTATAAACCACCCCCTCTTCCGGAACGATCTTTATTGCCTGAATTGGCGTATAGAGACCCTAAGGACAGAAGGACAGACAGGCAATATGATAGACGACTTGAGAGAGACAGAATAGATAAGCGTACCGAAAGAATGGCGTTCCTAGAAGAAGAAGAACCCCGCGAGACGTTTCAACAGGAAGAACACCAGCACCCCTCACTACAAAAAGGACATTCTCCAAAATGTTGAAATTGCGGCCAAAGAGGCCAAAAGTTTCAAGAGTGCAAACAGTGAAAAATATTTTGAACCGGTTGTGGGAAACCGGTTCGGGAAATTAAAGCCGGAAGTATGTCGTAGGGTGAACATACCTCTGATAAAACAAAACGAACTCCTTCTGAAATCTGAAGACTAAAAAATGAAAAGACATAAAGGCACAGTCACTTTAAAATTAATCAAAATTGACATTTTACATTCTGCAACCGACTTTTCAGATTTTACGGGAGCTTACGGCCTAAAGGATTATGACCTGAACCTTTTCATTTTTAAAAATAGAATTTTTATCGAAGAAAAAGAAATAGAATTAGCCTCTAATGTCCCTATTGTTTGAATCAAAAGTAAAAATCCTCAACTGTCTTCAATCCACCCGAATAACCCTTTTTCAAAAGATTTGAAAGCACAAAATCAGTTGATCTCCGTTATAATTACCATGTCTCAACGCTTGGTGAACCCCGTTACTCCCACTTCCAAGAAATAAACCCTAATTTGTACCTCACGGAGAATCCCAAAGAGCACCCTCGTAATGATCTTTGTCCTTTCATCCCTATCCCAGTTTAAAACCTTTCCAAACTCCCTTATCAACCTTCACCCCTTTCTGTTCCTCAACCTTTGATGTATTTGACCACTGAAATTCTAGACAAACAAATCAAAGCATTCGTGGACAGTGTCGCTTCACGTTCTTTCATAAGCTTAGACTGCTTAAAAATAATAGAAGGGGTAAATTTAGAAACCGTCTATAGGAGAGGCCAAATGCAAGTGGCAAACAGTCGAACAGAATTAGTTTCCCAAGAAACAATAGCTCCCATTAAATGAAAAAATCAAGAAAAACCTATTGGAATTAGAGTGATCAAATCTTTACCTGTCGCTTTTGCGATTGGCTTGGACTTTTGAAAAATATTCAGAATGATTTTGTTTATTTTGCGGACAGAAAATGGAACTTTAAAAATAATCCGGATAAAATCTATTCGTTCGAATTCCAAACAGAATATTTTGAAACTTGCTGTGGCATTAGAGAACCTACCGTCGAGGAAAATATTAAACTCAAAGAATTTCTGAAACGAGAATTATCCGAATCATCTGGAAAACAAGGGTTGACCAATTTAACTAAACATATCATAGATGTGGAGAACCACCCACCTATAAAACAACGTCACTACTTAATATCTCCTAAGATAATGGAAATTATTGTGGTCGAAGTTGATAATATGTTAGCTAACGACATAATTGAGTCCTCGAACAGTGGCTGGTCCTCACAAATAGTTATGGCTAGAAAACCAGATGGTAGCTATCGTTTCTGCTTCAACTTCCATAGAGTTAATGCGGTCACGTAAAAATACGCCTACCCCTTGCCACAAATGACAGGTATTCTAGACAAATAGCGGAGTGCAACGTACGTCTCGAAAATAGATTTAAGTAAGGGATTCCACCAAATTCCACTGGACAAAGATAGTCGCGACAAGACAGCATTTACCAGGTGTATACATATGAAACCGGTATTGCCATCTAGCGGCTAGTAGGCACACTTGTAGGCACTGTCGGAACTTACCATTTGTGCTAATTGGCGTA
>NC_046657.1:28854775-28863834 GCF_010883055.1 Belonocnema kinseyi | reverse complement strand
AGCGTGGGCGCATACTTTGAATAAAATATTTGTTATCATTCTCTTGAAATAAATGTGTTTTTTTCTTGAAAAAATACCGGTTTCATATGTATACACCTGGTACTGTACCGGGACGCGGCCTTTTTCAATTTAAGAGAATTCCCTTCGGTTTCACAACTGCCTCCGCGATTTGGGGAGAAAAATCAGCAAGCGGCTTTTGAGAAAATCAGACGCTGCTTATCCGAAGCACCAGTTTTAACGTATCCTAATTTTGAGATCCCTTTTATATTGCAAACGGACGCAAGCAATTCCTTGCTAGGATCCGTGCTTACGCAAAACGTTGATGGCCAGGAGTGCGTAATCTCATATGCTAGTCAAACACTAACAGAGGCTAAACAAAAATATCGTGTGGTCCATTCAAAAATATAGACCATATCTGGAAGTTTATAAATTCAACGTTATTACATATCATAGTAGTTTACGGTGGTTACACAATCTAAATACCATACTGGTCGCTTAGCACGATGGTCGTTATTCCTCCTTGAATACAACTTCGAGGTAATATAACGAAAAGGTTCCTCCCATCATGTTCCCGATGCACTATCCCGCATGTTTGAGCCTTAAACACCCGAAACAATATTATTAATTAGAGATCCTACTTCTTGCTGGTATTCCCGACGGTTCCTTGATGAATCCAATTTTCCCGAAAGATTTCCTTGCTGGACAATTTCCAACGAGAATTTATATATCTACCGACCCAACCCCTTTGTTACTGACTTTGTTGAAGATCTTGACGAATGGAAACTGGTACCCAATGACGGTGAAAAGAAATTAGTGATATCCGAAGCTCACGAACAACCGCAATCTGGTCACTTAGGTACACAAAAAACTTATACGCGCGTTTCCGCTTAATATTACTGGACTGGTTATTTTAGGGACATAAAAACTATGTAAAGGGTTGCACGATCTGTCAGATGTGCAAAGTAGAACAACAAGTACCCGCCGGCCTGATGGGACATCGCGTTGTAGAAGAACCGTGGATAGTCGTGGCGGCAGATGTCATGGGACCCCTACCCAGATGTAAATTGGGATTCCAATATATTTTAGTTATACAAGATCTATTTACGAAATGGATAGAAATCGTACCCCTACGTGTAGCTACGGGTAATAAAATACAGGCTGCTTTTCGCGAAAATATCATTAACCGTTGGGGAACATCCCAAGTACTTCTCACGGATAATGAGACCGAATTCGTAAAAAAACGCTCCATCAACTAGCTCAGGAATTCAACATCATTCACACTTCTACCCCTCCATATCACCCTCAAGCGAACCCCGTGGAAAGGGTTAAGAGAATCCTGACAACCATGATCGTCTCGTACATTGATAAGGACCATGTTACTTGGGATTCGAGACCAGGAGTCTTGGAAAACAAGAATGACAAAAATTCAATCAATGCGCGACTGGGTAATTAAGAACTTGAAACATGCATTCGAAAAACAATCTAAATATTATAACCTCAGACGCAGGGAAATAAGATTCCGTGAAGGAGATTTGGTTCTATCCCGATCTCGAGTTCTTTCCTCTAAGATGAAGAATATTTCCGCGAAACTATGCCCCCGATATATTGGCCACTATCGAGTCTCGATAGTGTCATCACTTACCGTCTATAAACTGTCCGACCTTACCGACAAGTTTATGATCAAATCTCACATAGAAGACCTAAAACCCTTTGTCTTTCTCCGTGAGAATATCTAGGTCTCGATGCAATGGGAGACCCTCAAGATCCCGGACTGCTATCGCCACCTGCGCAAATACTCACAACTTATCGAGCAGATCCAAGATAATTGGCCCGGCTTTTTCCCAGCCCTCCTCGAAACTCAGCGGGCAATGGAGAAAGCTACGGTGGTAAAACCGACAGCCGTTATCAAGAACTGGCCCACGGACGAGGAGCTATTACAAGAGGTAGTGACGAAATACGACCCAGTCCCCAGAAATCCTACGAATAGTCTGACTATGGCAACGCAGACCTATTTCAAGGACCGAACGAAGAGGAAGGTCGTCGAGACCCAGACCCCCTACCTTACAGAAATCCTTCAAAATTTAGCGATCCCTACCACCCAGAATAAAAAATTAAAAAATACGGAAACCCAGATGCACCCATTCCCCATCCCAAACTCCAGTATCGCGTCGACCCAGACCACGTCTCCAACCACATCCCGCCGACCGTTTTCCCTTGTATCGGTCCCAAAAACTTTTCGGATCCCTCCTCCTCCTCCCCCAAAACCTCGAACCCGCTCACTCCTCTCCCTAAACATCCGAGTTCCCCAAAACGTCAACCCTCAGACCCTCAAGTTTTTCCACACTACAGCACGATTAGGGTGCTGGAACTGTGGTGAAGCCAACCACAGATATCCGCAGTGTCAGCGCCCTAGGTCAGCCTTTTGCTATCGGTGCGGAGAGCCCGGGTTTTCAACCTTAAACTGTCCTTACTGTACCCGTACCTCGCCCAGTACATCCTGGCACCGCGAAAGATAGCCCCGCTGTCTTCATTATGACCCCCTATTCTGTTTTTCTCTTTTCTTTTCTTCCCTTACCAACCTTAATTAGCGACCCTTGTATTATCTTCCCTCGCAACCTTAATCTTCCCCATTGTTCTTTTCTTTCCCCCGTCTATTTTTCTTCCTACGGATTTGCTATTCCTTTTCCTCTCAATTTTTTTTCTTTATTTTGCCACGCCTAAGCTGTTTGTGCCGGTAAACAAATTATAATTAAATTATTATGCTTGCTTGAACAACATTTTTTTTCTCTTTTTTTCTTCTCGTCATTCTATGTCGAAACTTTTCCAGCTTGCTTTCTCTACTTGGTTTGCATTTTCTTTCTCTTTGTTCTTTCAATTTTATTTAGTTATGATTTCGGTAGTTTTATGATTTTATTTTATTTTTTTTTTATTTTTGACTCGATTTTATGATTTTATAATTTTATTTTGATTTGATTCTATGATTTTAAAGATTTTCTATTTTTATTTCATTTTGTTTTTTTTTGTTTTTATTTAGTCAAGGAGTCCCGAGTTTGATCATTTGGTTTCCTGAAGTTTTCCTTTATTTTACTTGACTTATCATTTTGGATTTCGGTTCCATCTTTTTCTGTTCTTTTACGAATAAAATTTTTTTTCCTTGTCCCCGTTGCGCTTTGAAACCTCGTCGGTCCTCCTCAAGGAGAGGCGAGTTGTGACTTCGAGATTTTCTGCAACTCACAAATTCAAGTTTATGTAAATCTTTTCAAATAAAATGCCTTCGTGTTCATACGGAGAGTATAAAATTCGGCACTCCTACCTTTTGTTTTGTTTTTAATTTATTTTATTTTACTTTCTGTTTTGTTTTTATTTTACTATTATTTTCATTTATTGCATCAATTTCGAGTTTAATTTTAAGAACTTAGAGCTCTTTTAATTTTTTTTGTTCTGTTAAATTTCTTAATTCCGCGGTCTCGAGCGAGAAGCCCTGCAGATTTTCGCTACCAACACAAACAAGCGATTGGATCCATCACCATCTTTACCTTCAGCAGATCTGCCCATCTCCGGTCCCCGCATAAGATTCTGGATTTTATATTCTTTTTGAACATCACTTTGATATCCAGGGTAGAGCCGATAAATCTACCCATAAGGATAAAGTTCCTGGCGAGGATCGATCGAGGCGGTTACTACGAAATTCTACAAGACAATAGTTAACTTCGCCTAATACTATTATTTTTGTAAATGTTTCTGTTGTGGACAGGCATTTCTTGGCTTTTTATTCCGTTTTGTTTTCTCGCTTTTATCAGGAGCATGGAAAAGTCCACTCCACATTAACAGTACGGAGAAAAGGGGTTCCTCGTTCTCCACCTCGATACCAGAACACAGCCAACCCTAAAAAGTAGACATGGGACGATTCTTGCCTCGCACTCCCTCTCGTGCGAAAGAGTTCGGAATCTCTCTCTTCCCCAACGGCGGCTGATAAGGACTAACGAAGAAAGGGCAGGACGATAAGATGGACTAATCAGAAGCGAACCTCATCAGAACACCTCTTGATTCATTTCTACACAGAACAGAAAGATATGTAGAAAGTGATGGGACTTCATTACTCGAACCGTCCGCAGCGTCGAAATAGGCGATTAACTCCTCACTTTTCACCTCAATGACAAATCCAATTTTGCAAATAAAAATTTAATTCTTTTTTGCTAGGAATAGTCAGCACCATTTTATAAAGATGGGCAAAAATAACAGCGATCTATAAATAATAACACATTATGGCCTTCAGCGCTATAGTAATTTTGTTTTACCGAAGTTTAAGAAAATATTTTTAATATAAATAAATCTTTCAAAGAAAAGTTGGTAGTGAAGCTGCACTGAAATCTTTTAATCCTTTGCGGAGAGTTTTAAAGATTTCTAGTGACTTGTTTACAAAACTCTGTATTTGGTCATGATATTTATTTCGTCATATTTAATGAAGAAAAAAGCCTATCTTTTCTGACAATTTCGGTAATTGAATTTATTCTTTTTACTGATTTCATTATTAAATTATATGAAATCATGTAAAATTAACTCTTAATTATGACCGAAAACTAAACGACAAGATCGTCATTGATACTCTAGTTATAGCACAGTTGTATTAGCCGTTTGAAAATCAATGCAACTTTTAAAGATTAATCTTTTGTAAGCTTAGAAAATTACGCATCCTAATCATAATTTGTGAATTTTTCGGATTCAGCACATTCACAAATCTAGAAAATGATCCCTAAACATTTGTAAAATTCATAAAATTAAGTAGAAATCTTACTATTTACATTTTGAAGAAACATGTGAATAAATATTGCGTCATTGCTGAGTATTGATAAGAAATACGTATTCGCGAAATGAAAATTTCCACGTAGCGATAATAAAATTAGATAATTCAGGCGCAAACCTCTGCAAAGAATAATCCATTTTGATGGCAATTTATGAAAAAATGTTGATTTTTCAGCTTCATGTGTAAGGATCAATTCTCGACAAATACTTTTAAGAGAGCTTAATAACACATACAATTTAAACCATAGATCTACAAATCCTAGTCTTAGAAACTTAGCATTCAAGGCAATGAACTATACACATGATAGAGTTAAGGTTTTAAGGATTTACTGTTTTAAAACCCAAATTCACAAACGCTGGGTGCTTAGGAGTTTTTATTTTATGACCCTGATCATATATTTATTATCTATAGAATACAAGAGTCTACGGTTGATATTTAAATTTTAGAATTTCTGCTTCTATAGTTTCAGAATGTTGCCTTTGGAAACCTAGTGTTAGAGAATATTCAGTTTGATAATTAGGGGTTCGACTTTCTAAAATTTATGAGTGTACTGTATAGGTATGCAAGGTTTGTAAGAATAAGGTTTGTGAACCTATGGTCAAATAGTCTAGGGTTTGAGCGCCTAAAGATGTTGAGTGTATTGTTTAATTGTTTAGGGCTTTTTTATTAATATACGACTTATGCATCTATGGTTTTAAACTATAAGATATATTGGTCTAGGGTTTCAGATCGTAGGATTCAAGGTACTAGTAGGTTTAAGGGTTTGGTATCCGCATAAGTGTTCAGATACTGCTTATCTTTAACTCTATTTAATCCCCAGGTCGCCTTCGCAGCCAGGGCCATTATGGTGAGGTGGAGGGACTCTAAACCTAATAGCCCCCAGGGCCATCGTGGTTGTCGACCTGGGGCACCAGTGATACCTCTCGGAATCAGTTCCCTGATCCTTTCCAGTCGAGACTTTACAGTAGACAGTTTGACCCTGCTCCACCAGACTGCCGCATAGATTAGTCTGGGTGGCAGGATCGCTGTCTAGATGCACATAAGTGCCTCCGGTTCCAAGCCCCAAATTTCTTCTATGGCTTTCCAATAGAGATTAAAAATCGCTACTAGCTACTCGAAATTGTTTTCTAGGTGCACGTCCCATGGCAGTTTCTTATCCAAAATGACTCCTCGATATTTGGCTTGCCATTTGATTTCCAGTTTTTGTCAAGCCAATTTCAATGTACTCGTGGTTCCCCACTTGTACCTTCTGGTGAACACTCGTACAACTGCATTCGTCTCACTGAGATTGACTGATTTTCCAGTCCTCTTACATCATGAATCTACCATTCTCAGTGCTTGCTTTATTATTCAGAAGAGCGCATCCAGATGCTAGCCACGCACGATAACCAGTATATCGTTCACATGGCCTATGACGTGGTTGCCCTGACTTTAGAGTAGATGAAGCAGTTCATCCACTAAAAAAGCGCCACATTTAGGGTGATAAAACACCTCCCTGCATACATACCGAGTCAACGGTTCCACATAAAGTGGTCGTGGTTATGTTCCTATTGAATAAAATATGACAGGTCCATTTCACGAATGCAGTAGGCATACCGTGTTCGATCATGGCCGCCCTCATCACCTCTTCACAGGTGTCGGGAAAGGTTCTTTCGATTTCCATGAAGGTTCCAATCGCGAGGCCTTTTTGCTTCAGTTGTCCTTAGTTAGGTTAGCTGCTGTGCTTAGGGGCATCTCAGGCGAGCCCTATAGGCGTGTTGTTGCTTGTGAAGAGGGCTACTCAATAAAATCCTTATCTCGGGTATATCTGTCCACGAGTCTTTCCATTGTTTTTAGTAGAAAAGATGTGAGGCTAACGGGTCTGTAATCATTGGGTGAAGTATAACCGATCCTGCCTGCTTTCGGAATGAAGACTACTGTCGCACCCTTCCATGCCGTCGGACCATAACACAACTACAGACTAGCCGTAGCAAGTCTCACAATCGGCCCAATGGTGATAGATTGGTGATCTCACCAGCCCTCTGTAAGAGGACTGGGTATATGCCGGTGAATGCCGTGGGAGTGACAGAGATGGTAATAAAGCATTCTTAGTGCCGCATTGTGCCTTCGAATGTAGGTCGTTCCCGCGTGTGTTGGACAACTAGATAGTATGTGAGCTAAATGCTCGGGGTGTGCATGACACGCCCTGCAGCTATCATCGGGAATGTCTTGGCTCAAAATGCGGCGACGGTATGTTAAGGTGGAAATGTCACCGTCTTGGCATGCAAAAATGAAACCCTCTGTACCAGACTTCAATCCGGGCGATTTCATATTCCGCGACCCCCTTGACGGCGTGAGATGTACAGTCGTGGAACGGAAGACTTAAGATGCATGCTTTTGTTCATGTGCATAACCTTTCTTGTCCCGATATCAAGAGATCTGAGCTCGTTCTTCGTCCATGGTACTACTCCAAATGAATAGAGTAGTACCGGGACGGCAAGGATGTTTCTTCGCAGATACTTTGTTCCTCGCCGACAGTTCGGAAGACCAAATCTGTCGGATGAGACGTTTGTATCTGCTTCGGAGAGTATCCTTTATAGATGTCACATATTGAATGCGGCTTTGTGGCACGCCCATGTATGTATAAGTCTCTCCAGCGCAAAGGTGTCGTATGGCGCTTCTATCAACGAGCTCAGGATCTTCAGGGATGCCATTAAGTTTTCGTCGCTTCAAATAAACCTCGTTGTTCATACATTTCTTGCCACACAGGTTCAATTGCCCGAACAATCCTATCATTTAGGATAGCTGTGAATATCTTATAAACCGTGTTCAGACAAGTTATTGGCCTATAGTTCTTCGGGTCAGCTAAGTTGCCTATTTTCGGCAGGAGTATTGTGCGCCCTTCCACCAACCACTCTGGAACCGGCTCTTCCGACTCCAAATATGAGGTGAAAATACGGGCTAAATGCTGATGGGTTGAAGGAAACTTCTTCCACCAGAATGTTTTGATACAATCTGGTCCCAGTGCGGAATAGTTCTTTATCCCTCTTAATACTTTTTTCACCTCCTCGGTAGTGATGGGTGGGCATTCTTTATCAGGTGTTATGAGGGCAATACATAACTCCTTGAAGCTATTTATATTTTCTGAGTCTTCGTCCAGTCTATGCTGAACTTCGTAGACTTCTCTCCAAAATACTTCGACCTCCTCTGGTGTGGGTGGGTGTTCGACAGTAACTGGAGGGTCTTGGAAGAGTCGAGATGGGTCCGAGAGAAACTATTGATTTTCTCTGACCCATCTCTCCCTCCGCTCTATACTTCTCTTAGCGTCAGATAGTATCCGTATTCTCTCAACAATATGCTGCCTGAGGGTCAACAGCTTTGACTTGTTAAGTGTGTGATAACGGGCCCGGAGTTTGCGCGCGAACTTTCGAACCTTGACGGTAAAATTCCTGCCAGATGAGATGTAGTCAATCACACATTGAATGCGGGACGCGTACTGTCTTGCCCAGCCTATCTTTATGGCAAGTTGATGCATTCATCTTTTGGTCTTATGATCAGCCGTTGGTTTTGTTTTACGGTTCGCATCGGCCAAAGCTCTCGCTGCATTATACACACAATAATTGATAGCCCAGAGGTCGGATTCACCGGAAAAATGTCCACGAAGCTCGTCATCCATTTCAGCCAGATCTTTAGGCTTGAGAGAAACCTTGGTGTTGATGTTTCTCCGGGTCCTAAAGCATCGCTCTTCATCTACTGGATGCCTGCCCACGGTTGGTCTGAGTGTCGCCTCTCTTTCTTTGTTGCCGGCTTGTTCTAGCTGTGGTAGAGTAGGCGTTCCGTTTACATAGCCCCTTTTACGGAGTAGTTCAGCATGGTTTCGCAGACGTTGCTGCGAAAAGTGCGATAGCTCCGGGTGTTTCTCGCACCACAGAGCATGCAGCCATGCCATGTAACCCCGTTCACAGGCGACACTCGCATCGCAGCAGTCTAGCAAGTAGTGATTCAGTTGCTCCGTCCACCCAAAGGTCACAAGATCCCGCCGATCCATCGCATTGAATCCATTTTCATTGGCTCCCCCAGCTCTAGATTGGTCGGCATTGTTGGCCGACCCATTGTCGGGAAACCTGCGCGTTCTGTTGTTTTGAACCGCACTTATTACAACTATGTTTGGTGTTGTCATTCTTGTTCCCACGAGAAGCTAGGGAAAGGGGTTCGTCCATCCTTGTAGAGCCCCGCATGCAAGGATAAGGCTGCGTACTCTGAGAGGTCGCCCGGT
>NC_046657.1:28848672-28854675 GCF_010883055.1 Belonocnema kinseyi | reverse complement strand
AACGGGGTGACTGAAAGCGAGAGTTTGGTGTATTTTAGATTTGGTTCGAAACTCAGTTTCTTTTTTTGTTGAAAGATTAACTGCTTGGGTAGAAGTAGTGATGGGATATCGATATCGAAATATCCAAAATATTGATATTCAGAGTCGGATATATCGATATTTCATATCGATATTTAGAAACCGATATATCAAATTCAATATCGATATTTAGTCATAATTTCGATATCGATATCCCATCACTGTTTTTCATCTTGTGGGTCACTAAAAAAATACGTGATACGTTTAGGGGTCGGTGGGAGTATGCCGAAGTATCATTCTCCAGGTTAAGACCAATGGAACAGGTATCTGGCAGGGGGGGGGGGGGTCAGCAATTCCTGAATAATGTATCACGTATTTTGTGAATGGTCCCTTGACAGAATGCGCTTTTTAGTTAAATAGTGAGTGAAAAACACAAAAAAAACTGAATACAAGTAAAGGTAAGTAGAAATTATATTTTTTATTCATTATTTATCTTTGTATATTTTCTAACCTGTATTATGTGAATATATGTAAATAATAGAAGTCTCAGCGAGCATGGGCTCAATTAACCTCAAACGCATACAAATAGAATATATATTTCGACTAAAATCTTACAAATTGAAAGTGTTTCATATTTCACTCAATATGGTATTTACATTAATTTTACTTAAAAGAACTTTTTATATTACTATCCTACTTTCGTGATACACATCTTTCTTTTTGTGTGTGATTACAGTTATTGGGCTACGTTACTTTTTATGGTGGGTTGGGGGGATTGTCTAAAGTTGTGAAGTTAGTTTATGGACAGCCCCTTACATATAATATTCCTTTTTCATAAGAAAACAGTAATTACATTCTAAATTAATTAGTTCCACGCAGTTACTTCTGTCTCACTCAAGACACTTATTTAAAATATAGTTACTGTATTATTTAAAAAAAAGAGTTCTACTTGTTTAGATTTATTATCTTACAACTATTAAAACCAATTTATTTTGTTTAATTAAGCGAATGAACACTCGCAGAAATCAACCGAAGATATGAAATTTAAAACCAAAACAACAAATTCCGAAGGTTGTGTTGCAGAAGTTAACAAATAATAATGCAACCCTTAGCAATGCATATTAAATATAAGTCCTTTATTGTTTAAGCAAAATATTTTATTACAAGTTTATAAAAAATGATATGTTTGTTTTTGTACAAACTTACTTTCTGTTGCAGGTTTGCGGAGAAGAATGATCATACAAAAATTATTACAATAAACTATTTTGTTGCTTTTATACATTCCTTTTGATGGTAATGTTTCTATACTCATTATAATTATGTATTCGTTTAAAATAAAAAATATCGAAAATATCGATGTTTTTTATCCGATATATCGATTTTGTCGATATTCAGTTTTCGATATATCGATATTTAAAATATCGCTATTTTGTTTTCGATATTGCATCACTAGTTAGAAGTTAAATTAAATCGTTAAAAATTCATTTTTTTACAGACGCAACACTGTTGTTACAAATTTATCTTCTTGGTTTAAAAATATATTGTTACATTTTTTATTGTATTAAAAATAATGTATCTTTTTTTATTTAAAAATTTAACTATTTCGCAGAAAATTCATGTATTATATTAATTGTCAAACTTGAAACACGTATGATGTGATAATATTCACCGCAATGTTTACTGACGCAAAAATGATAAATTGTATTTTTTCTTAGCTTTAGTTCTCGCATATTACGTGATTCCTACATGTCTCGATGTTTACCTGTAAAAAACAGAAGGTTCTACAAGATAGTCATTTAGGACATACATGCCTTTATGACTTATCCGCACATACAGGGTGCGTCAAAAGTCCAGCATTAGCAGAGATACAAGCTTCTAAGCGTTTTGGAAAATTATCCACTATGACCGTGTCTCTTCTTCTGTTATTTAATCCCAGGCATGAGAAAGGTCGCGTTTTAACGACTCTATACTGGTATGGTTTTTAGAGCACAGTTTCTTCTCCAAGATAGACTACACTGAATAATCCAGTGGATTCAAATCCGGTGAATTTGATGGATATGCATCTTTTCCCCAAGTAGCAGGAAACAACCTTTCGCAGAGCTGCATCGTCGCTTTCGCGCCATGCGCTGGTGGCCAGTATTGTTGAAAGGTCCATGGGTTTTCACCGAAGTGTGCACGTGTCCAAAGATCCACGACGGCCTTCAAGATGTTATCTTGATAATATTTTTTGTCGATTTTCACTCCTTTTTCGACAAATACCAATGGAGTCTTTCCTGTTGCACAAATTCTACATCAAATCATCACTGAAGCAGGAAAATGTGATCTAATGACCGTTCTTACTTGTTTAGACCTCAAAGAACCTTTAGGCAAGAGTTGCCGATCATTTTGATGATTATGAACTCGCTCTATAGTAAAAACTTTCTCATCAGAGAACAAAACATTGCGATTTCGTCCAGCGGCTGCCAAACGTAACAATTTTTTGCATTGTCGCAAACGAGAGGCTTTTATTTTTTCTGTCAACAGGTGATCTTTTTGCAGGTTGTAAGGATAACAATTTAAATCATTTTTGACGATTCTTCTAACATTGGCTTCACTGCATTTGAACTCTTTACCCATTTGACGCATGTAATGCTCTGAATTTCAAATCAGTTGCTTCCTTATCTTCTGCCAGTTAGCTGGAGTGTTCACGGTGCTTGGTCGGCCACTTCTGAGGTGGTCTTTAGTTGTGCCTAATTCACGAAATCGGCGTATGGCATCATAGATTGTTCGACGCGGGATATGCAGCAATCATGAAATTTCACGCAGACTTATTTCTCTGATGCAAAGAAATTATAGCTATACGATTGGCTTCTGCACTCATTAGGGATTTTAAAACATCTGAAACAGATCCCAAAATGCTAACTTAATGGAAAATTGCCTCAGGAACGCGAATATAATATCTGAAATAATTAATTCTCAATACAATTCCGAGAAACTGAAGCGAAAGATTGTGCGGGAACTTTTGACGCACCCTGTAGTGACTAATTAAAAAACGTAGTAATTTCTGCTTCTGCGGCAAAGATTTTTACTTCGCGCATAGACTCGTTGTAATCTAATGAAAGTCAGTATATATACAGATGGACTAATATTCCAAATTCCTCAGTCGACATTTCGGAAACCTACCTAATACCAAGAGACGATATGAAGATCACCAGCTACATGCTAATTCTTAAAATTTCACTTTATCTGGATTTTGTTGGTAAGTTTGATAAGTGTTACCATGATTCAAATTTGTATCCTTTTATTGACATTCCGAGGCTTGTGAATTTTATCCTACGATGTCGTTAACTTTTGGAAGTTTTTGGAAATACAATTTTTCAGTAGGTCAACATAAAAAAATATTTTGTTTATAGTGAAATACAATCGGTTTTTTACCGAATTTGTTTCCAGATAATAACTATTTGTATATAACTTCATGTTTCAAACTGTTTTTTAATTTTCTGTACACGATGAAGCACATATGGTTTCAATTTCTCACAACTGCGTTGTAATCCTTTGGTTTGGTCACTTACCCCTCTTTGCTTCCTGTAGCTGGTTAAAATTATTTCCTGCCCAATCAATATCCTTGTATTATGATCGAAAAACGTCAACAAACTGCGAAATAGCAGTTTTCTGAAAAATTATTTCTAAATGAGGTATTTTTTGGAAAATTTTCATTGGACTATGGTGACACAAAAAAATTCTAACATGGTAGATCCAATATGGCGACTTGAATGGATATCTTGGACAGACTGGCCTAATAGATTTCCCTTTTTCCTATACACTACCAAACCTGTCGGAAACGATCGAAGGAGATAAATAGCAAGGGGTTCTTGATTAGGTTGGTGAAATATTGGTTCGAATTTCATAAGATTTCAAATTCAGGACTTTATCAGCTTCTGTTTCGGCATCTGAAGTAAAAGTTAAAAAATTCCCTATGGTGTTTGACAATTAGACATTTTTGTTTATATGTAACAAAACTTTTTACCAAAGGGTTTTGAAGAATTTTGATGGTAACTGAGAAGTCAAACTTATAAGATTTAATACCGATGATCAAAGATAGAAAACTGAATAGATTTATACAAAATATGGATGCGTTAGCTTATATGAAACTAATGACAAAAATCTTTCACTACTCACAATATGAAGATTAATAGATGCACGCGCAACATTGATATGCACGCTCGTTGGTTAATATTAAAGTGAGACTGCGACTAGCAATTGGTTACAGAGCATGGTCAATAAATTTTATTTTTAGAGCCAACCATAATTGGTTTGAACTTTGGAGGGTGCCGTTAATAAAATAACATAGGTTTCACACAAATTGATTACCGAATATACGAGAATTCACGATAAATTTCATATCATATTTGCAAGTAAGATTTGCTAATTTTCCCTATTTAGATGTTTCCAAAAATTTCTTGAAAGATGTACTTGGTTTGTTTCGTCGTTATCAAGATCCATGCTAACAGAATAAATGTTTTCATGAAATTTTAAATTACATCACTTGACCAATTTGAAGCTTAAGACTTTTCATATCAAATTTAATGTTTAAATTATTATCTATTCTAATTTCATTAACGAATCGTGACCTTTACCAGTTTTATTTTCGTTTGCTTTATTAAATTAGCATAAGTAAGTGTTGGTGTTCTCGGCATTGCTGATGTAATATGAGAATCGCTTCCTAATGGTATCTCGAAAGGCGAGGAACCCGAACATTTATTTTTCATTGACTTAAATAAAACCGTTACGAATTTCATATTTTCATCCCATTGTTTACTATTATTTGTCATTGATGTTTGAATAAGATTTTCTAAAGGAAAATGCATTCTTTTAATGTCATCGTTTGCCTGTAGGTTGAAAGATGTTGTTTTTATACGCTAAATATTTAAGGCATCTTCAAATTGTTGCATCAATGCTCGAATGCTTCTTGCAAATTTCGTTTAGATTTGTTTGTTTTATCATCCTTAAGTCGCACATTTTATAATTTTGGTCTAGCTAATTCTGCTATAGTAGGATTTAATTAATCAGTGATAATATCGCCCTTATATCTAAGTGATCCACCGATCTTTTGGATTACCAACATTCTATTTTTATTTTCTTTGTCCAGGAAATGTACGTTTAGTACTATTTCGCTCACTCTAGTTTTTGTTTCATTCATTTTTTTTACAATTAATTTAATAATTCGTCTATAGTCATACGAATTGGGAATTGCGTTATATTCGCATTGAAAAGGATGCTGAATATGTTTTTTGCCTTTCAAAAGGACTTTAAAAAAAATTACATCTACCAAGCTTGAGTCGGTTTGCGTTCCGCCCGTTGCATCATTTGTCATATAACGAAACCATTGGCGTTACCGGTTTCCTAATTTTTCTTTGGCATAATTTTTATTTGCCTAATTTGAATTTGCCTAATTTTTCGCGACATGCAAGATTGAAGATAGAGTTTGTTTATCAAGAAACAAATAGGCCAGGAAGTACCATAAGCGTGTGTACAGATGGAACACTAACCAATAATATTTGTTGTTAAACTTTAATTTACTGTTCGACATAGATAATATTTCGTACAATTGTTACCACTGCTTATTATCTACTATTGTTCAATCACAGATATTTTGTTCAATCGTAGACTCATAGCCAACGCGTGGATCAATACTTTCTGCGTGAGCAAATGACAAGCTTGTGAAGAAGTACAATTGCATTTGCGTAATAGATGCAGGTGGATATTGTATTGATTATTCTTGTCTTGGGTTTCTAACTTCTATATTGTGTTTATTACGTTCCATAAATTTAGATTTAACTACAATGTTTTAATACACACCGGTAACTCGAGAAAAATCTTGCATTTGTCACAATATGATATAGCGAACAATATACACAGGTAGCAAAGCGAGTGTAAGAGTGAATGGGAAACTGAGTGACTGTTTCGATATTATTCAAGGAGTTAGACAAGGATGCGTTATGTCTT
>NC_046657.1:28808514-28848572 GCF_010883055.1 Belonocnema kinseyi | reverse complement strand
AAGAGTGTCAGTAGAGTGAACGACGCCTGAAACAAAGACCTTGGCTATTAATGGACCCAAGTGGGGATCCTTACATAACGGCTTCGTGAGGTTCTTCGCTTGAGGTGGTTGCTAGAGAGATTGATCAGCAACCTGGGTCGGAGCAGTGTTGCGGAACGAACGTGTTATTTACATAAATAGTACGAGAATTCTGGATCAATCTGAAAAATCTCTATCCCATCCACACACTACTCCTTTCCCCTGCCGAGTGAGTCACGCCTACCCCGAAAGGGAAATGGCTTAATGGTGTAATAATAATATTAATAATGTATCATGTCCATGAAAGATAGAGCTACCCTTTCACAATGTATATTGTTGTCCATCGATGATGTACATTTCAAGGAGTACATTTCAAGGAGTAGTGGGAATGTAACTACAAAAAGTACCCCCTCCATTTACCATAACACCTTTAGGCATGATATGCGTCTGCTTTGCTCACATCGGGCTGCTTCGGCTATAACCGATTGGAAATGAAAGAGTAACTTAGAAACTATAGATTGGCGTAAGAAAATAAAAATATATTTTTTTCCGCATTATATCCCTTTCTACGCTGACGGTCACATATAATGAAAATCCAAATCTAAACAAATCAACCTAAATTAAGTTATAGGGACACTGACAAATCGAGTCGGGAACCATCTTGCATCCCCTACAGTGCTGTAGATCCATTTTTTATGTTAACAATTGACCTTTGTTCATAACAAAATTTGCAACGCCTCAATACATAGGCTTGAATAAATGAAACGGTAACTTGGGTAGCAAGTTTGTCTCAGTTTTAATAATAAAAATGCATCCTGTTCTATTCTTCACAGAATTAAGTTCGCAGAAAGACGACTCACCTCCTAGAAGTCATAGGCACCAGAAATTGCCCATTCGCCAGCATGACCAAACTTCCTCTAACGAATCTCCTTCAGGTCAACCTTCTTCAAGCCAAACAAGAAATCTAGCCGTGTGGGGTAAGTAACTTTTTGTTTTACAGATACACATTACAGATGCTTTACACAGAAAAACAATAAAAATGAAAAACTTGCTGCACTTACTTCAAAAAGTAACTTCAAATTATCTCAAATTTACTGTGAATTTAGCACCGCAATCACTTAAATTTGGAATGTTAAAAAAATCTTCACGACTCTTTTTAAACCTTCGAATTTTCAGTTTGAAATTTATCTCCGTTCCCACAAAATTAATTTTCTGTGTATCAGTTTTAAGAGTGGTGTTCGCCGACTAAGACTCGACGCAGACACGCTTTGCTTCTTTTTTAAGAATGTTACGTAGAAGAAAACATTCTTTGATGACGTAAGTTTGCCGATGTGTAACCTGTTATTATGCGAGCACTAATTTCTAGTAATATTAGCTTAAGTTAACGATAATATTTTTTATAATACGGCCTTTCAATTTCAGTTTTTTTAACTGCGGTTCAGAACTAGCTGAAGTTAAGGCCTAGAACCTAAGAATTTTTGGGCGATCGCCGATGTCGCGGTCGACAGCAGTGATTGCCGACTAAAAATGGACGCGGACTAGCTTGAGCATTTTTAGTGACATTTTGGGTATCCGTAAACCCATTAACCATTTTTTAGGTTATGCCATGATCTTAAGCCTAGCTATAAATTTCTAGACACTATTAAATCTTTTTTAAACCTTTAAATCTTTTTCAAACATCAGCTTGAATTAATGAAACTTCAGCTTTTGCAGCATGCTTTTTCAGTGAAACTATTCAAAATTAAAAATGATCCATTTCTTCTTGTTCTTACAGAATCAAGTTCTCGGAGCGAGGCACACAGAGGCCTTGGGTACGCGCGCTTCCGCGGGGATAACCAACCTTCTTTGAGCCACTTAAGCCGATCAACTGAAGAAGATTTTTTGGGTTCGTAATTTCTTCAGGTGACCCCTTATAGTTACGTTACGTAGCAAACTACTTCATTAAAAACTCATGTTTTTGGATGTACGTTTATCATTTTAGTTTTTCATTTCACAAGATTCCACAAAGTTCTATTTCACAAATTAAAATTTTGTACGAGCCAACATTTATCTCAGAATAGCTGCTTGCGCCAAAAATGTTAGGCTCACGTACTCTTGGAAACAATTAGAGAAACTATTTTCTAATTCTACTGACTTCAAACATTTATTTCTTCTAATTTTTCGTCCATCTATAAAGTTGAAGTTCTTAATTTTAAATAATAAAAAAACATAATTATATCATCTGCAGACCACATTTCGCTTCCTCTGTACTACGAAAAATCAGAAAGTAACTTAATAAATTTTAATTTAAAAAAATTAATTTATGTATTTAATTTAAATAGGAATTATTCCTATTTTTTGTTTAATACATCAAAAATAAATTCTTAGACATTCAGAGACATTTGTATTCTTTCAAATTGTAGATCTGTCCTTTCAGCTTTAAATTCTCTGGCAATTGTTTTGGATAGTAATTCATTCGGTTCAATCCGAACTAATCCGAATTAAATTTTTAATCCAAAGAAATACAAGTTTGATTCGAATTGGATTTATTCAGATTACAAATCGGTTTAGGTCAATTCGATTTTGGATTTATTTATGCGGATTGACAATTTTGTTCGGATTGAGTCGAATTAATTTTTAACCGTTCAAAAAAGTATAAAAAAAGTTTTGCTTCACATGTCACTACTGTTTAAGGTGAGTTACGAACCACTAAAGCCCCGGTAGTAGTACATAGGAAAATTTACACTGATACCGGCTCAGGGATCCCAAATATATTTTCAGTTGGAGATTTATCTCTTTGGTGTACAATTTAAATATTATGTTGAAACTGTGTTCCTTTTTTACATTCTCATCAATTATGATTGAGAAAGTATTAGAATTGTCGGAAATTTGACATCACACTTTTTCAACGGATCTCCACGTTTCGAGACACCCTGAATCCGAAAATCAGGTTTTCACGATGGCGCTTGCCTGTCTGTCTGTCCGTAAACACGATAACACTCGGAAAAATAAACGAATCAAATTCATCTTTGGCACACCTTTTTTTTATCCTAAAAGAAAGGACGAGTTCGCGAACCACCCATTTTTGATAAAAATTCAAAAAGTAAGCGCATTTTGAAAATTTTTGAGACCTTTTTTCTGAATTTGAAAATTCTATGAACAATTATTTATAGTATTAAAAAGAGCAAACATTTCTTTTTGAAAGCTCTAAAAGATTATCATAACAAATTTTTGTATTTTCTTCAAAAATCGAAAATTCAAATTTTGATTGCACAAAAGATAATGGAAAATCAAAAATTTCATTTTGTGGACAAACTATATTGGATACGAAAAAATATGAATTAACAAAAATGGTTATCCTAAAAAAGATCTACAGTTTCTTTAAGAATCACTTCTTGATAGGACGCGGACTTTTTGTTTTATTCGTGAAAAATAACGTTGGAAAAAAATAACATAAAAAAATGTGTGGAAAAACGACGAAAGTTACGAGAAAAAGAATCCAACAAAACCTGTTTACAAATTTCTGTCGGAAATCGAGTGCACAGCGCGAGTGTCACGATAAGAATGTGTACCTCAAAGCCTACAAAGCTTTGAGAAACTTAATCTTTGACTATACTTAATTAAGTAGACAGTTCAGAATATGAAGACGTATATAAATAATGCCATCTAAAAGAGATCTTTTTGATAAAGTTTTTTTCAAGCATTCCAACTACAAAGAAGAAATATCCAAGCGCGAAGCGCGAGGTGTAATTAAGTTCGAGCGCGGAGCGCGAAGTAACCTATTATCGAGCGCGAAGCGCGAGAATCAAACGTCGCGCGCCCTAGGCGCGCTCAAACTTGCAAACGAAGCGAGCCCCACGCGTAGCGCGTGATGAAAATGTACCCGCCACGAGGGCATATTTTTTAGTTTCAAATTAACTTTTTTCCACTAAAAATTTAATAACTAAATTTTTAGTTGAAAATACATCTATTTTCGTAAATAATTTAACCACTTGATTCAAAATGTATCTTTTTAGTTGAAAATTAATGCTTTCTGTTGTCATTTCACGTTTTTTTGGAAAAACTTAATCTGTTTGGTTCAAACTTTAACAATTTCGTTGGATATTTGTATTTTTTATTGCCTACTATTGTTTGTAATAAATTAATATCTTTTTTGTATGAAATATCAACAATTAAACTTTCTGTTCAGATTTATTCTTTTTTTGCATTGGTTTTAGTACAATAAAAAACCCAATTCATTGTTTGTAGAAAATTTATATTTTTAATTAAAAATTAAATTGATCTTTTCTATTTGAAAATTCAACTATTTAGTTAAAACTTTATGCATTTTGTTGAGGATATAACTATTCTCGTAATTACTTTTCCTTGTTTGAATTCAACGGTTTGGTTATTTCAAATTAAAGTAATTTATTGTTAACTTATCAAGTACTACAGGTTTCGTATAGGATTAATCTTTTCGATTTGACTGTTAAACTGCTTTATAGAAATTTTTTTTTTTTTTCGGCTACACATTCAACATTTTCCTACAAAATTAAAGGATAAAGATCAAAATTTGCTTGTTCATTAAAATTTCTTCAGTAGATTTTTTACAACATCATTTTTTGAAACTCAAAGTGTGGGTATGAAATGTTTTGTTAAGTATTTATATTTTTTAGTTCAAAAATCAACTTTTAGGTTGAGAATGTCTCTTGATTAAAAATTACATCTTCTTTTATGAGAACTAAATAATACTTGGTTAAAAATACAACTTTCGGGGGGGGGGGGTAAAAGACAACTACGTTTATTACAAGAGGAGCGATGGTAAAAATATCTAAAAATTAGTAAAGTAGTTTATTGATAATACCTACGCTTTCCAACGGTTTTTTTTTAAGTTTCTTCTTTTTTGTTTGAACGATTAATCAGGTTTTAAAGTGCACATACATATCAGGCTTGAGTTAATGAGACTGCAGCTTCTGTTACATGCTTTTCATAGTGTTTGCATCATTAATTAAAAACTTATCAATTTTTTTATTTGTTATTACAGAATTAGGTATGCGTGTTGGTCCACCTCAACGCGAGCGCTCGCTCTCACCCCAGGTCAACCGACCTTCTTCGAGCCAAACTTCTCCGAGCCAGCGAAGTCGACCAGCCAATCAATATGCTTCCGGTAAGCAACTTTTTTTAAAGCGAATCATGACAGTTACGTTGCTTAAAGAAGTGGCTCCAAGTTCTCGAGAAATTAATTGTGCAACCAATTCATGAAAATTACCAAAAATAGGCATGCCTTAAATAAATTTACCTACGGTATATTTTGAGATGTGAAGGACAATACGGCTGCAAAAATAATCACAAAACCATCATGGTGCTCTTTGCACTAATTCTTTAGCACGGCACTATAATAATGTCCGAAAATAGTATACCTGCAATTGATTAAAAACTCTATATACCTATATACTTTGACACGCTAATTACGAGTATGATAGTGGAAATAGCTGCAAATTTCATATTTAGAGTGAAAAACATTGAAGTGAAAAGATTCCCCGGAAAGTACTCCGCGGATATTTGTCGGAAATTCCATTGAACTTCCGTGAAAATTTTACTGAATTTCTGTCTTTAAATTGCAGCCTGTAATTGACTCGAGAAGTTCTTAGCAAACACATTACTATAAGTATCTCTACCCATGATCGATTCCGGTAGTATTGACCTTCGGTCTAACACGTTCTATTTTTACCAGGTATAGAAAATACATGTTCCTCGATAAAGCTAAATCTACAAAAAAATGTCTTTCTCTTTTCGTTCCTCTGGGAATCGAACCACAGAACTCCCAGCAAACATGAAACGATTGTTCGCGTTTCAATCGTATTTCAAGTCATATGAAATGTATATCTTAAATGGCAGATTGCTGACGATAGGTTAGAGGTACCAATAAATTGGAAAAGTGATTATTTTACAATTCACCAAGAAATATTTCGTTATCGATCAAAAAACGACGGTTAATCGTAATAGTACTATTGGGATCCGCTGCGCTTCAACACGCCATCTATTTTTTTAATGCGGCCAAAATGTGAACTCGCGAAACCATGAGGTAGGATTTTGAAGATGCATTTTAATTTGAGCTTGACAACCATTTTTTAATTATTTAGCATCGTTAAAACTACTAACTGGATGCAAACAATTATGGTTTATTGGAAACTAAGTGTTACATATGTTGTGCATGGAATGTTTACTATGTAAAAAATTATAAACTAAAAGTTAGGCATTAACTAAAGTTTATTTTAGCTTATGTTGTGTTGAAACTTATATGATATAGTAAAATAATTACTTTCTTGACAAAAACAGTTTTAACGGGAAGTGTGTTTTTCACTGAATATGATAAAAATTCTACACTGAACACTTAGTTTCCGAAAAATATTAATTTTTGTATTCACTTATTGTTCTAAACTACTAAAAACAGTGCTAAAATTGGTTTTAAGTTCAATTTAAAATGCAACTTAAAAATTCTACCTTGATTTACAAGTTCGCGACAGAGGACAGTCCCTAACTTATCTGCATTTTCCTATTCAAATTTACTCTCAGTCACTTCCCATTGACTAGAATTAAATAATGATGAGCGTAAACTGCATTATACATTTCATCGGACTTCATCAAACATCAATTGTATGATGCAGATTCGTTTCTGTAAAAGGGAACCTGCACTTCTGCATTCAGGTTAACATCCTCGAAACTACATTTCTTTGAGAACTTGAAACGATTTATATGTTTCTCCTGTCAGTCGTAAATCACGAATTTAACTTAATTTAGTTTCTTAAGCTTATGTTTTCCTATTCAGCATATCTTAAAACTATAGAACGAGTACATCTCCGAATGTGGCTTTGCAGATTTAATTAAGTCTAAATTGCTGACGAATGCAAAGAGTCCCAAATCAATTGAAATGCAGCTTTGTCAATTTGAAATTTTAAGATACACATTTCAAATCGCTCCAATTCAATCGTTTCTTTTTTCCTGGGCTTCTCATTTCCGGTCAGGTGCTTTTCCATTTAGCTATTAGAGAGATCAGAATAATAACCCTATTTCAAGAAAATAACGCTATTCCCAGTGGATCGAAAAAACAAGCATCTTTTTTCAAAAAAAAATTTAATTGTAAATTAGAAAAAGTTAGTTTCCATCTAGTCTGATTCGTAACTTTATCGATCTTGTGTATTTTCTGTCTCCATGGTTTTGGAGGATTATCCACTGTTGGTCAGAGACCATTCGCTAATTATATAACAGATTTAGTCTTAATAATAATTAGAATACGTGATTTTGTTGATAATATTATTTACATCAAGCTTTACAGGTACCAACATGAATTTGAAGTTAGTAAATAGGAATTCGGTTACGAATTTGCATTGTATCGAGTCAGGGTCGAGACTGGAGTGCACGGCAAAGATTCCGCGTGAGCCGACAGGAAAGAATACCTACGCGCAATCAAGTCTGCAGAGTTTGCCCCAAGCTAGTATAAAATATCCATAGAAAGCTGCAAAAAAAAAAGTGACACAAAAAAATCTCTGTATTAAAATGATGACTGAGAAAGAGCACGAGCTCGGGACGTAATTGTAAAGCTACCATCTAGGGGATGAGAGCAACGGTGGGATACTCAGGGCGAGCCAATAAGAATCTCAATTACCCGATAGCCAGGCCGAATCAAGCAGAATCCGGTCTTACCCAGACTTTCATTGTTGGGTCCAGCCTACTGGACCTCTTTCGTGCACCGAAGCTAATAAAAGCGTAGTACGAAGTGTAACAAAGTGTCCATGGAAAGATGGTAGAAAGATGTGCGGTCACGTGGTTCAACCGCAGAATGGAGCTACGAAGTGGCAATAGAAACTCTTCATCACGCTCGACGGTAGTCCGGTAATCGACCGAGGGTCGAAGAAGAGTAGAAGAGTAGAAACGACAAACCCTGCAGGCATGTCGCCTGCATGCCTACCTTCTTATTATAGGGCCCTTGATGCTCTTCGTGCCTCGACGTTGATTTTATTTGGAGCACGGTAGAAGTTCAGCCGGCTGGATTCATTAGTAGAAGTTTGGGTATGGTCAGCATCTTCCTGATTGAGCCTGGCTATCGGGCCATCAAGACTCTTATTAGCTCACGTGGAATATTTGCCTTACACTCCAGTTTAGACCATGACTCGATACAATGGAAGTTCGTAGCAAATTTTTCTATCGTTATATTTTTGGTTAGACCAACTCGTGAATTAACACAATTTCAAAGTCAGAAACGAAGTGAATGAAAACAGTAGTTAGAAAAAGTATTTGAAACTGTTTCATATTTTCCTTCTTGAAAAAAAAAACCTATACTAATTTTTATTAATATATAGGATTTAACTAGGATCTAATTAAATCATTATTATGGAACTATTAAGTGATAATCTGTAGAATGGGCATAAGCGTTCCTCGCACGCATTTAGAATCATCTATTGTTGTCTGTTTTACAGAAATTAAGCCAGAGAGCTACTCACATTACTGGCAGAGCTCGCACTCGCCACAGCGTAACCAACGTTCTTACAGTCAAGCTTCTCCGAGACAACTATCCACCGAAGCTGGAAGACGTAAGTAACTCTTTTTTAGTTGACTCGTTATAGTTTCGTTACGATTGTTTTTTGTTTGTAAATTAACTCATCACATATAGGTTACTTAGAATAGTAACTTCAAGTTTGCTAAACTCTATTGTGCCCGTTGTTTTTTTTTTTTACTTTGGTGAAGGGTGTGAGGGATCTCGCAAATTAAAGGATAGGGGAGGATGTCGAGCATAGAGAACTGGGTGAAGTCAATGAACAAACCATATAAACATAAACGGGGTTTATTTAAACTCACTTACAGCAGGTGACTGGGAAATCATGATAGCCCGAACCGGCCGGCAAAGCCAAGGGCGGGCGAGCGTTGCTAATCGAACCCAGGCAGCGAACCCAAGGTTCCGGAGCCGTCGGGAATGTTCCTCGGAGATGATGCTTTGGCGACGGGACTGATTGCTGGGGATCTTTGCGGATGAATGGCATTGCGTTGTGGTTGATACCAAGAGGTTGGGAACGTAGACTCAAGACTGAAGACCGATTGCCTTCGGGGCAAGTTCACGCTTATAAGGTCTGGGGGTGTCGTTCCCCACTCCTAATCATGGGTCCACAGGGCCGTGCGATAGCGGGATACTTGTAACTTTGTTACAAGGGAATAAGCATGTGGGGATACAGAAAGGGTAGTGAGTGCAGAGATCAGATGTAAAGGGAGAAGAGTGAGTGAAGAAAAAGGTGCAAATGGCGAAAGTAAGTTATGAGAAGTGGAAACGTCACAAAGCACTGGGCAAGGTGGGATGCTAGTGGCACTAAGTCCACAAACAAGCGCCAGAGGGCAACAGTTACTGGACCACCACACAGCAAGCAGTAGTGGACACAAAAGGCGACAATGTCGAATGAGACCCTCAAACAAACAGCGCGAGAACAAATTAGGCAGCGCGGTCTCGAATATAGGTTTGGACGAGTGGCAAAAAAAGACAAGGATAGCAATAAAGTTAGGATTAAACGGAAAACACCAGAAAGAGATAGGGGCAATAAAGGCATATTTGAAAGATTGGAAGCTCTCACAAAAGGATTTAGGAATGGGAAAATCATAAAAGAGAGTGATAAAAACGATATTAAGAGGACAAAGGGAAAGAAGTGAAGAAGATTCAACGTTAAGGGAGAGCAAAAGTAGATGGAAAATAGAACAGTGGTCTCGGTTAGAGGGAAAAAGGGGATACATGTTATGGATAGGAATCGATTCGATATGGATCGATGATGAGCAATAGTGCTGTGACAAAGAATCAGAAGAAATAAGGAGAAAAACATTGAAAACAGGTAGAAAAAAAGAAAATGCAAAAAAGTCTGGGAAGAAAACAGAGGGGTTTCCAAACGGAAAAAGGGAAAAAGAAAAAATAAGGAGAAAATGGTAAGGAAAGGGAAGAGAGAAACGTGAAAATATTTTTTTGAATGTGTCAGACTTGAAGAATTATGCATCAAGTTAAAGGAGAGAGACAGGCGGTATGTTCTCTCGGTTGAGATAAGAGTTAGCAGTAAAAGATAGAAAAGATTCTGAGAGGGAGACAAATTTTGGAACAATAGTAAGAAGAATTATAGTAGGAAAATTAAAAATATCGGTAGTTTGTATCTATAGAAGAAGAGGGGAAGAGGAATACTTTAGAGTAGTGAGGAGGCAGATGGAGAAGAAGAATGAAGAGTTGGCTTTAATAGGAAGGGACTTGAATCTCTGTACTGGAGAAAAAGAGGGAGTGACTTGGGATGAAGAAAGGGAGACAGGCATAAGGAGCTTTAAACGTAAGGAAACGGTCAGAGGAAATATAAATGGAGATGAGGAAGGGGAGATTGCATTTATAGGTAAGGGAGAAACAGTAATAGACTACATTTTGGCTGAAGAAAGAATGCGGAGTATGATAGGGAGTATGAAAATCGAAATGAGATAGAGTCAGAGCAACTCTGAAAGGAGGTGGCAGTAAGCGCTTCAGAGTGTGAAAGGAAAGAGGGGATTGTTGAAGAAAATGGAGGAGAGGAAAAATAGAGATGGGGAAGTACAACAAGAGAAAAAGAGAAAATGAGATGATCCTGGAAAGGAAAAGGCAAACGAGTAAGGAGGAATACAAGGAAAAAGTAGAAAAATCGAGTGAGTCAGGAAAGAAAAAATAATGAGCCAGGAAAGGAATGTGGAAGATTTGCAGCAAGGTCTGGGTAGAAGAAGGTCGATCAGAAGATTAGACAATAGGGCTGGTGGTATCGCTTGTCAAGAAAGGGATGGGTAAGAGGGTAGAGAGGAATACAGAGCGATTACGCTCGTCAGTGGTCTATAATTTGTAGACAGAAATTTTAATAAAATCGTCAGGTAGAGCAAGAAGGAAGTATCCAACACAATTGGGCGGGATTTAGCAAAGGGTTGGGGTACATAGATAACATTTACTTACTGAACTACTTCGTGAATCGAAATTTAGGGGAAAAGAAAGGGAAATTGGTCGCATTTTTTGTGGATTTCCAAGCAGCGTTCGACTCAGCGAAGAGATATGTGCTATGATAGGTAATTAAAGGGAGGGGAATAGAAGAAAGGTTGGTGAAGAGGTTACAAGAAATTTGTACTAAAACCTGAATTAGGGTAACTATGGAAAAAGGTTAGGTATTCTGGACAGAAAAAGGTCTAAGGCAAGGGTGCTCGTTGAGTCTGCTACTGTTTAATATACTGCTGGCAGACTTATAGGAGAAGCTGAAAGAGAAAGGGAAAGAGGGAACGATTTTGGGTAATAGCAAGCTATACTCTCTAGCATACGCGAATGCTGCAGTTCTCTTAGCAAATGATAATAAGAGGAGGAACCTAATGATGAGAATCTTGGAAGAGTATATGGGAATAAAAGACTTGACGTTGTATGTAGATAAGATTAAGGTGTTGTGTTTCAAAAATAGAAAGGCTCAAGTAAATTAGGTTTAGAAAATGAACGGACAAACAGTGGAAATTTTGAACTGGTTCTGTTACCTACGTTTTTGGTTCGAGGTAGAAGGGGGAAACGAGGTGTAAGTGAGAAAAAGAATTTACTTTGCAAATAAGGTAATAAGGAAAGCATAGGGTATAGAAAAGAGAAGGTTTAATGCCGATTGGAGGATGAGGGTCCAGTTCTTTGATGCGTTGATTTAGGCGGTGTTGTGTTATGGAGTAGAATTCTGGGGATGAAGAAAATGGAAGAATCAAGTCAAAGCCAAGGAACAGGACAGAGCCAAACGGTTATTACTAGTAAACGAAAGTGAGGGAAAAAGTTAATTATAAAAGCATGTAAAGACTGTTTTTAGAGAAGATCGCTCTTTTTATAATTTTCGAATTATTAGTAAATTAATGTTATTTTTGATTGAGGCGATACATTTGAATGTAAGTAGTGGATAAGTTGGATTAACGAATGCAATGTGAACATATATACAGGGTGAAGTAACAACGAAACCCATAAAAGGGAGAGACTTTGTTTGCTGCATGCATTTTTATCTGTAAATTAATTTTCCATACAAAAACTTAATGAAGCAATTTTCTTAAAGTTAGACAGACAAAATTACTCATTTTGGTCCGCTATTTTTTGTCTACAACTAACTTTTTCCAATTTTTCTTTGTAAAAAGAAGCCTGTAATATTTTTTATTGATAAAAATATCTACGATTTAACTAGGATGTAATTAAATCATTATTGTGGAATTATTGATTAATAATTTGCAAGATGGACGCTTGCATGCCTCACACGCATGCGAGTACTGTGCATTGCGCAATCGTTATATGGGATTTGAGTTCTAAATAAGGTATCAAAATATAAATAGGCTTGAGTAAATGAAAATGCAACTTATGTAGGATGATTTTCTTATCCTTAGTATTAAAAATTAAATAATCATCTATTTCTATCTGTTTTTACAGAAATTAAGCGGGAGAGCTACTCACATTACTGGCAAGGCTCGCCCTCGCCACAGCGTAAGCAACGTTCTTCCAGTAAAGCTTCTCCTAGCCAACGAAGCCAACCATCCGTTGAAGATAGGAGACGTAAGTACATTTTTTTCTTTGTCTCTCTACAGTTTTTTTACTTAAGTTTTTCTTTTGTTAATTAACTCATTATAGTTAAGTTACTTAAAGTAGTAACCTCAAGTTCTTTGAACTATAACTTTCATAATTAACATTTATGAATTACACATGTTGCACGTGTGTATGCTCCATCTTACTGATATTTATTGTTCTAGTGCACACGAAATTGAAAAATCTATATTTTTCTTACTAAAATAGGTATCCACTGGTTCTCTGGAATACCTGAAGGAAATATTACAGTACATCCATTTGAAGATATTTATATTCCTGAAAATAGCAGTTTTTTTCTACAAATGCCAGGTGATCATGTTGTTACTGGAACTCTGCGCATACAAATGTTCTTCGATGGTATTCCTAGCTGGATGCCATTAAAATTTCCCTATAAGAAAGTAGATTCACCTGCACGTGTTTTTTTGTACAATCGTGCTATGAGTTCCTATGTTCTTCAAGCCGCCTTCGAAAAAGATGTCCACAAAAACAATGATTCTAATGTTCGAGGATACAGCTGTTTTGTAAAAAGAGACCACCAGCTCTACAAAGTAGATCTTGTGCCACTACCTGCAGGTGGAAAATTTGATTTGCCTCAGCGGACAGCTCTTTATGTACGTGTACCAGATAATAGTTTTATTTTTGCGGGATTGCTAAAGCCTTTTGTAGGGCCTTCTCCACCCATATGGATTAATTAACAGAATTGGATAAATGGCACGATCTCGAGCTTAAGCGGTGATGACAGGCAGCATCAAAAACGTCCAATGCAGTATTATACAGTAAACTTCTGTGAATTTTCCCACAATATATAGGAGATCAAAGACAGGCTTTTCATTTGAACCGCTTCAATTTTGTTAAAATTTGATGGTTTAAACATGACTTTATTTTATTTTTAAACTGAAAATTGAATTTTTGACCGCAATGTTTAGTCAAGCCTGATATAATTTTTTATCACTTCGGTTTTGGAGTGGACATTTGTTTTATGTTTATATAGTGATTTCGCTTTTACAAGATTTTTTATGTCTCTTTTAAAAAAATTGCCTTCTGTTGGTTTTCTAATTCTGTACATACTTATTTTCAGCTGAAGTCATTATGATATAAAATGTTTATAATTGCTTCAGTAATTTAATATATAATTAGAAAGTTGAAACTTAATCACACAAGAGTAATAAAAAGCACAAATGTTTCTTAATTTGAATCAGGGTTTCTGTAATTTTTCCTATTCAAACAAATTATTTGTAGGATTAATTTTTGAAATTTAAAATAAAAGGGGTAAAACAATTTCAGGTAATGGAAATGCAATCATGTTTTTGTTATTTTTGTTCTGCAATTAATTCTTGAACAATACATTCAGGTTATTCAAACAACAATTTTTAGTCAATGAAGTCGAAATAGTTCAGATAATCTGAGTACTTAGCTTGTAATCAAGATTAATCCAGATAATTAGGAATATTTCATATAGTCAACCCATCTAATTTCCAAATGCAAGAGTTTAAAATTTTTTTTCACTCAAGACTAATTTTTTTATCTATTTAACTATTCCATTTTTATTCGAAAATTTGTCCTTTATGAATAAAAATTCATTTATTTTCTTAAACTATTTTTTTATAGTGGATATAGTTCCTTTGAAAATGATCTTTTCTGTTAAAATTTAAACTGCACTTAGATGAAAGTTGAATTACTTCAGCCAAAATTTATTTTTTTTGTTTGCAGACGCATCCATTTTGTTACAAATTTATCTGAACAGGCTAAAAAATATCTAAATTATTAGAAATCTCTTTTTTAATGTAGTAACAATAATGTATGTTTTCTGTTTTAAAATTTAACTAGTTTGTTAAAAATTTATATATTCAATTTTATGTTATTCAGATTGATCCTGGGTGATATTAAGTAATTTTACGTGATCCTGGTTCATCTCAATTTATTGTAGAAGTTTCTTATTTTTGCAATATTTATGCGTGAAAATTGATTTTAAAAAACCGTCTAACTTGGTTATTTTATACAATGCCAATAAAAGTAAACAAAATTAGGAAACTTTAAGCAAATACGATGTGATAATAATCACCCAAATGTTTACTGACAACTAAATAATAAATGCTATTTTTTCTCAACTTCAGTTCTTGACTTGCGTGATTTCTTCTTTTGTCGATCTTTACCTATAAAAAAAGACATTTCTGCAAATGAGTCACTGAGACCTCACGTCCATCTATCACTCATCACAAAGAGTCTATTTACAAATCGTGACAGTTTTTGATTTCCTGACAAAACTTCTCATAGTAATCTTATGAAGGTTAGTACATATAGCAGTACAAACATTTTTCAATTTTCAGAAGAAATTCAGAAAATCTGTATAATGCTAACAAAAAGAATGCAGATTGGCAACTAGATTCTAATTCTTACGTTTTCGGTTTATCTGGCTTTTTTTGGTAAGTTTAATTACTGTGACCATAATCATAATTTTTATACTTATATCTACCTTCTGAGGCTTGCAACTTTTGTACTACGATGTCTTTAACATTTGAAAGTTTTTGGAAATCTAATTTTTTAGTTGTTAAATAAAAAAAAAACATTCGATGTTATAATATTCGTGAATGAATTATCGAATCAATTAACTGGAGTTGCTAAATTGATGCTTTAAAAGTTATGATGGAAAATTTAATAATATTAAAATAAAATTAGTGACGATTATTAAAAAAATTTAATTTAATTTTTAATATACATGAAATTTTGAAGGGAAATGCTCAATACCATGAGATCCTAGAAATTATTCGGTTTCTTTTGCATTGTGTGTAATTGGAGAGCTAAAATAAAATAGCAATAATTTCGTGTGATTATCAGAATTCAGGGAATTCACAAAATTCAAAAAATTCACTGAATTCGTGAATTTCAAGAAATTTTACGAGTTCAAGTAACTCGCGGAATTTACGGAATTCAAGAAAAAAAGAGAATTCGCGGAATTTACGGAAATCAAAGAATTGAAGAAAATCAGGAAATTTGCGGAATTCACGGAATCTAACTAATTCCTGAAATTTGATAAAATCGTGGAATTCAGGCAATTCACGAAATTCAGAGAATTCAAGGAATTCATGAAATTCAATGAAATCACGGAATTTACGGAATGCATGGACTTCATGGTTTCCGACGAATTCCTTGAATTCTCTGATTCCTGTTAATTCATAGATATATATATAATTTTCATTATTCCACTTTAACGTCACTTTTAAAACAGCCTAGGGAGTAAAAAATAGAGCTTCAGACTATATAGTTATATAGAACTATATAGTTAACATTTCTCAAGGTCTCTTGTTGTCCGTCGAGGATGCTGATTTTGAGTGGGCGGTACATATAACGAAAATAAAAATAAAAAAGAAAAGCCTAAATTAGGTTATTAAAATATTGACAAATCGAGACAAGAAGTACTAAAGATCCATTTATTTTATGTTAAGAATTGACTTTTTTTCAACGCAACATCTGCAACGCCACAATACATAGGCCTGAATGAAATAAACTGCAGCTTGTGCAGCAAGTTTTCCTCAGTTTTGGTATTTAAAATTGATCCTTTTCTATATTTTCTTACAGAATTAAGTTCGCAGAATGACGGCTCATCTCTTAGAGTCCTTGGGCGCAAAAAATTACCCATTTACCCACGTAAACAACCTCCTTCTAGCCCATCTTCTTCAAGTCGATCTTTTTTAGGCCAACCAAGCCAACAAGTTGAGTGGGGTTCGTTACTTTCTTGAACATTAAATTTTTCATTTATACCTGAAAACGACGGAAAGATGTTTAGATCTAAGAAGAATGATGTTTGACGGGCTTACTAAAAGGCTGGGCTTTAACTTTAAGCCTAACAATAGTCGGTCACACTCTTTAAGAGATAAACTATCATACGACGCCGTATCATACTATACTATACTGTACTACTACTGTAAGTAAAGATCGTTAACTGTTTTCCAATTCTACTTAAACAAAACTGGTGACACCTGCGTCTGGCCCCCTCTACAAGAAGCCTCTACCTTGAGAGATAATCAGCCTTCTTTAAATGAACTCACTGTTTAAGGTTGGTTCCGAACCACCAAAGCCTGTAGGAAGCACATAGAAAAATTTCAACTGCTACCGGCTCAGGGATCGAAACTCAATTCTCCTGCACATACTTCTGACGTACTACCATCTGAGCCACAGAGGCTTCGCCCGTCAGCGGTTATGGTCGACTAAAATTTTAGGCAGATACGCTTAGGCATTTTTAGTTTTAATTTGGGAACCTATCAAGATTTTAAGGTCTTATTGGCTTGGATTAAAAATCTTGAAGTATCTGTTATAAATATTACAGTTTGGCTACAATTTTTCTAGATCACGCTATGAGTTAAAGTCATGGTAGAAAATTCGAGAAAGTTTGGATTTTTATATTTAAACTTCTCACCTGGTATATTCTTTTCAAAAGATCAAAAATATCTATTTCAGAAGTCATTCGACGTGTAATTTTATAAGAAATCGTTCATCAATTAAGTTACCAATTTGAGAGGGTGGGATGGCGTCGCGCCAAGAACTACGGTTTTTATCAGTTAGGGGAGGGGGAAACAAAAAACTACGTGGTCGAATGTTTTAATTTTTTGCGATTCTATTCAGTACTTCTTAAACAAAATTGTATAAAATTTGAAATATAAATGTTAATCTGAAGCCGAGTAATATGTAGCGCTGCGGAGGTCCTCAAAAAAAGTTGAATAATGGCTGCAGTTGTAGGTAACGTCAGGATGCCTGAAATTAAAAAATAAATTTTTTCGTTAAACTACATGAGATTCTCCACTAAATGAACCACTTTTTTTGAAAATATTACAAATTGAAAAAAATGCAGCTTTTTAAAGAAAAATCGATTTTGCATCTAAAAAACAAGCGTTTTTCGCATGGCAAACTTGCATTTTTTGAAATCCAAAAAGATAGTCCTTCTTCCTATGCAAAAACATATCCTGAATATTCGTATAACATTTGAAGCTGATCGGTAAATTAGTTTTCGAATTACAACTCAGAAATGAAAGAGATTTGAATTATAGTCCTACTAACTTTAATTCAAATTGTTTTAACTTTCTGCTACGTTCTGTGTATTCAGATATAAATGATTTTTATAGATTGGAATAATAAACTCTAATCATTTTATGTAATGAATTTCAATTTTCTTCTGAATCAAGACATGCAAAAAGTTTATTTTACGCTAGCTTTATAATTTCCAAAGAGTAACGTTTTGAAACCTGATGTTTTATACGCTTTAATTTTTAGTTTTTTTTAATATTTAATATGTTATATTTATATTTTTTATATATTCAGGCATTGAAAGAACCCACCATAATCCCCTGGTTCGGGTCCATCCCAGCTTAAGGCCAGGTTCCTGCAAAAAATAAGCTTTATTTTTAAAAAATTCCATTTATTATTAAAACAATATTTGAAAATTAATTTTTTTACAGATGAAAGTACATATATTAAACTACTTAAAAACATTTTTTTATTGTGGCGGCTGCAAATACAGCTGCTCAAACTCGTCTGATTTGTTGGTGAGTGTCATCATTTCTTGGAAACGAATCATCTGAAAGCAAAAGGCAAAACAGTTTCATATTCTGTATCGAATTGCCTCTGGTCGGAACTACAATGAAACATTTCCACTGAAAAATAAACAAAATGGCGGACTTTTTAATTTTCGAGCCTTTTTTGCACTTTTAATTGTTAATAACTTTTTTAATAACAATGAATATTTTTGATTGTAGTTCCGACCATAGAGAGACATCTAAAGAGTAAAATGCCGTTTGGTTTATGATGATAAGTGCAATAGTGGTTTCGAGAAAAAGAGATTCAAGTTTTTGTTGGTGAAAAATCGTGAAAAAAGGTGAATTTTAATGACATATCCATTCCAGCTTCATACACAAGTCCTTCTTGATCTCCGTAGGCATCATTTTCAAATGTTCTTGCATTTTTAGTGGCAGTACGATTTTCTCTATACGCTTCAGTGGCTTCTAGCTCGGCTCGTTCAACACGTATACTTTCAGGACTAATTTTATATCATTTCTAAGAGTATTTTCTAGCAATTTATGGGAAAAAGAATTTCGATTTTTGAAAATTGTTTGGAGGAACCTGGCCTTAACCAACGTTTTTCGAGCCAATCTTCTCCAAACCAATTCATCCAAACATCCGACGAAGCTAGAAGGAGTAAGTTTCTTTTTTTTAAGTGACTCGTTGCAGTTTCATTACATTTTTTCTGTTTTTGTAAATTAAGTTCTTACAGTTATACTACTTAAAGTTTTAACTTCAACTTTTCTAAAAGTTGCTTCGAAACGAATCCACTTCAAATAAGGCAGGGCCGTGCACTTAAAATCGCAGAATCTCTCGAGGGCGAAATGTTTTTTTTTAAGGAAATTAGGCGAAACGTATTCTTCCGATTTTAAAATAGAATTTTCTCTCGAAAGTTATGCGTATTTGAATGTTCTGCTTTGTTTTTCAAAAAACCCGAATTTTTTTTTTAAACCTCTATAACTTTCGGCTTAATTGAGATTGTTTCATTCTAATAGCGTTCCATCGTTGCAGCGGTTTTTCTATAAAAAAAAATAGAAATCGACTTTCTCAAAAAGACCATATTTAAATTTTTTGTTAATTCTTTTTGTTTTTAACTGTTGCTTTGATAATGACAATATCTTGTAATACCAAACTTGAAAAGAAAAAATTCTCTCGGACTCAAAAAAGGTTTAGCCCATATAATGCTGCTAAGATACCTTTCTTTTATCAGTAAAAACTATTAAAAAATTGAAAAAATAAAAAAGGTGATCTTTTCCAAAAATATAATTTTGTCATGCTTTTTAAATTCGAGGAAAATAAGAAAAAAGATTTCTTAAAAACCCTACCTTTTTATTTTTTTCAAATATTTTTTTTTAATTATTACTAACAAAAGAAAGGCATCTTAGTATCATTATAACATTTTTTCTTAGCAATCATTGTTTCCAAGAAAAAGTAGAAAATTCATTTGTAACAAAAAAGAATTTTTCTGACTACAAACCTTTTTGAAAATTTTGGGCAGATTTTAAAAGAAGACGATTAACGATATTAGAGTAAAAAATAAAATAATAAATATCGCAATCAGTTTAAAGTTACCGAGCTTTAAAGAAAAGAACTTAGGGTTTTTGGAAAACAAAGCAAAAAATTTAAATACGCAAACTTTTTAGAAAAAACTCCGTTTGCAAATCGGAACAATGCACATCGCCTGATTTTCTTTAAAAAGCAACATATTTCGTCCTCGAGAGGTTCCGCGATTTCAAGTGTAGAGTCCTGTCTGATTAATTTTTGAAAATTATAAATATTAAAATACCTAAAATAGAATGTACCTATTCTATATTTTTAGATGTGAAGAACAATAGGTTAAAAAATTAACATGAGGCTCTTATAATGGTCCCTACTTCAGATCTTCAATAATTACCTATAATGATCTTGCAGCAATTTCTTTCAGATGAAAGATTTTTTAAAAATAGTATTCATTATCGAAAATTCAATAATTACATTTTTATTTGAAAAGCTGAATAATAATAGATGTAAAAAAATATATTTCAACAATCAATTCCAACGGCATCAGGCGGTAACGTTGTACATGAAAATACGAAACCTGGCGGCCACTAGACGAGGCTCTAGAGAGTTCGTACTCGTATTTTCGTGTACAACGTTACCGGCTGATGCCGTTGGAATTGATTAATGAAATATATTTTTTTACATCTTTTATCATTAAGCTTTGTACTTAAACGTAGTTTGCTTTCGGCTCTTGCATTTCTCAAAGTTTGAGACCGATATTTTATGTACAAAAAAAGTTCGAACGTTCAAAAAATGTTGAGGTTCAGAAAAAAGATGAAATAATTTTCAGTGAAGTTCCTACCAAATTGCAGTACCTAAACGTACTTTATTGTACCCTAATAAATCTTCCAAAGTAGCTTTTCTATTTTCGATAAAACTTTTTTTTAAACCACTATTCATAATCAGAAATTCAACAGTTACATTTTTGTTTTACAGTTCATCTTTTTCAGTTGAAACTGCAACCGTTTGATAAAAATCAAAATATATTATTGAAAATTCGTCTTGTTAGATAATAAGTTAATCTATTGCGGTACAAATTCACCTTTTTGTTTAAAGCCTCGTTTCTTTGGTTGCAAATTTGACTAACTTGTTGCAACTTCATTTTTCTTTGGTTAAAAATTAATTTTTTTAAACTAAAAATGTAGATATTCATTTTTCGATTGAAAATGAACCATTTTTAGTAGAAAATGCAACTTGTTGATTTTTTATTCAAACATTATATTCAGGAATAAACTAAAGGCTTTTATTATTAATTTGTGTAAGAAAGGAAATTTTTCATGTACCCTATTTGAAGATTTTTAGACATTTGACCTCTGTTAAAGCAAATAATAGAAGGGGTTGTCAGTTAGAAAAAATGATGGCATTGAAATTGCTTGAAAAGTTTCGGATTTGTGTATAGAGCATTTATAAAATTTAGTGACATGTCGGGGAAATGAGATTGTAACAAAGTAAGATTATTGCCAAATGAATAACTAACTACCTTTTATTAATAGGAGTGTTTATCAGCCGCTAGATTACGCTAGCTGTTCTGGTCGGTGACATTTTTATTTTTATTAATTTTTAGTCGAAAAATCAACTATTATATTTTTCGTTGAAAATCTTTCTATTTAATTGTAAAAAATTAAATTTTTTACTGAATATCTATTTGCTGTTTGGCAGATCAACTCCTTTGATTTTGTTTGATTACAAATATTTTTGATAAAGATTAAAATTATGACTTTGGTTGAAAACTGTTATATTTTAATGTAAAACTGATCCCATTAGTATAAGAGTAATCCCCTTGTTGAAAATTTGACTATTTGGTTAAAAAATCATCCATTTTGTTAAAAATACAATATTTTTACTCGATATGTCAAAAATTAGAAGAATGTTAAATTCAATTTATTATTTATCCCAGTTAATATATTTTCCCAGTGTGCACGAGAATAATAAATCTCTACTTTTTCTAAAAAAAAATAGGTAACCCATGGTTCTGAGGAATCCCTAGAGGAAATGTTACAGCATATCCATTTGAGGATATTTTTGTTCCTGCTGATAGTCGCTCTTTTCTACAAATGCCAGATGATCATGTTGTTAATGGAACTCTCTGTCAGAAAGTCTTATTCGATAGTATCTCCAGCTAGATGCCAGTAAAATTTCCTAATAGGAAAGTAGATTCAGCTGCGCAAATTTTTTTGTGGGATCATTCCATGAAGGCCTCTTCTCTACAAGCGTTCTTCGAAGAAGAAGTCCACAGGAACAATGATCCTCCTGTTGAAGAATACCACTGTTATGTAAAAACATCCCGTGAGCTTTACCAAGTAGAGCTTGAGCGACTTCCTCTAGGTGCAAAAGTCAATTTGGCTCAACAAACATCTCTTTATGTAAAAGTACCGGATAAAATTTTCATTTATGCGGGGTTGCTAAATTATTTTACAGGGTCTTTTGCACCTGTATGGATTCATTGAGAAAATTGGATTAAGGAAACGATCTTAAGATTAAGCAGGGATGACAGGTAGCGCCTGAAAAACTAATATTGCTGATGTATCGAAAATTAAAAAATACATCCATTGAATTACATCCCAGTTGGTTTCTAACAGAAAAGAAAATAGATTTAAAGTAAATCTGTACTATCAGCAGAGTAGTTACTATCGATTAGTATTTATGTCAGTTCCCAATCAGTGAAAATATAAAGCAAAAATAACGAAAGATAATGAACGTCATTTTCGAGAAGATGGAAAATAAATTTAAAAAAATTTTTAAGTATATTTTTCTGAAAAAAGATCTTCTTAAATCGCTCTACTAGGAATCAAACCACAGATCAATAGTAACTACTCTGCTGATAATAGAAATTCCTGTTAAGTTACTGTTATTTTTCTTTCGATCTTTCTAATAGCATAATTGGTAAAGCACTTGACCGGAAATCGGAAGTTCTATGGTAAGTGATGTTACTCAGAATTTGAGTAAAAAGTACTTACTCAATCCTTGACGTTTCGGTACAATGCGTACCTTTATCAAAAAGGTTTTAGTCTAAATAATTATATTTTTACAATTGGTAATATTAAGGAGAACAATTTTGATAAATAATTTCGTAGATTATTATAAATTTGTTATCTGAGTTTGAGAAGTTTGAATTAATCAAACATGAGATTATTCTCGAAAAAAAAACAATAAAAGACATCCCTGGCGAACCGAAGGAATCGAAAGGAGCTTTCGCAAAGTACCCTTAAGGATCCCACTGAGTCACCCTTGTGATCGTTTTTAAAAAAAACTCCCAAAAAAGCAAGATCGACTTTTAAATTGTTGAAATTCGCATTCTCCGTTAAAATTTTCTTTAGAAATTCACGGAGTAATCGCAATACTTTTTTGCAGCGTTAAGAATTAAAGAAAATATCATTAACTTCTGCTGAAGGTGACTTCAAGCGCATCCATAATAGCTCATGTAGTATGTTGCGCGCGAAGTTTAAAAATAAAATTCTCTCTGACTTGCATCGCAGCGTACTTATCTGAGGCTTCCACTGCATGGCGCTACACCGAAAACAATATGCGACTATATTAGTTCAATAATACCTTGGACTAATATGCTTCGCATAAAGTAGAAATCTGTAGGTAAAAAATTGGAACTGGTTCTCTTGATTTAACTTATCATTTCATCAGTTTGAGTATAGAACCGACGCTACAGCAATACTGAACTATATCAATTGAGTAAGTATTGGCATAGGGCAGTTCTTTATGTAGAACTCGCAACATTCATAAATTGAATATCAGCTGTTCTAAGACATTGAGACATAGTGTATCGGGTACGTAACAAAATCTGAATCACAGCGCGTCGGTAAGACATAACTTTTACGATAGAAAATACGAGACGCGCTTCGTTTGAACAACGAGCAGCTGCGGTTCTAAAAATGCGACAACGGAGCAGCTCCACGTATGAAATGCCCACATTGAAGTATCAAACGGTGCTAGGTATGGCAAAGAGAAACCCAACCCGTTCAATGTTTTCATACGCGAACGCCCGGCGTCTAAACAACAGTCCGTCGATATAGATATACTCGGTACGCTTCGCTCCGTTCGACTCTGCTGATTCGAATAACGACGAACAGCGAGAATCGAACAAATCTGTAACGTAGGAGTTTCGCGTGAGCAGTGCGATGAGTTGAAGCGCCGTAAAATATATGTTGGAAAAATTAAAGTAACAAACATCGTTCATACAATAAAGTGCGAGAGTTAAGGATGACGACCAGTCAAAGTTATGATAATGCTGTAATGAGATAGTTGCAGTTATAGAACACTATCGGATCAATTAAGGAACGCCAGCTGATCGAATGAATTATGGCCATTTAACTTATAATGTAAAAACGATTTTGACTTGTTGCTTTTTCATAGAGGAAGCTTTATGATAATTCATTTGTTGGATTCCGAAAAAACATCTTAAAAACATGTTTTAAGGTTGTGGGAGTGTTTTTAGAAAATCTTTCTGTGTGTGTATTGCTCACCATATCTCGCCAACGCTTCGACCGATTTGAATTTTACATGTCTTATTTTCTTCTTTCTTTTATAACAAAGGCGACTGAAGAAAAATATTTTGGTCATTTTTATTTTATGTTCATTCAATAACCTAAAAACTATTTTCACGAATCGGTTTTTTCAATTTTTTATGTCTTTAAAAAAAATGCACCTCTTCAGACTTAAATGTATTTATAGGAGCTTACATTTTTCATTATTTACGCGTTGCAACTTATCGATTATGTTAAACCGTTTTATATTTATAACCTAAAAACCAACATTTTTTCAAATTATTATATCTCGACCTGTATTTGACATAATATGAAAAAGTTTGTAGGAGAAGGTAGGTGATACAAAGTTGTACAGGTTCCTACTTTCGGTTAAGTGAAAAAATTTGTTTTTGTTTTTTCACGATAATTCGAGTAAAAATAATTTTTTTTTAACTTACAGAAAAGGTAGATCCTATAATTCTATCGATCGAGTTCAATTTTGAGTCAATTTGAATGAACCGTTTTCTAGTTATTTAAGATTATGTGATTATTTTTTAAAATCATGTATCTTGGATACCCTCACTTTGAAGTGACGTATCTTGGAAAGTTTTGGATCAATTTAGACATTTAACTTCTTATTTTTTCGGGCTTTGCTCTAGTTTTATAAATAGAAAACAGTTGTTTTTTTTAATTAGTGGGTCACTTTTTGTGGCTAATTAAGAATTTTTTTGGCGTATTTTAATAGATTAATCAAATATTTTGTGTAAGTGAAAATATAATTTGAGAAAGATTAGTATTAATTCATTGGCAGCAGTTTATTTTCCTATATATTGTTTTTAAATTTTTTAGATTTTAAAATAAAATGCTTTCTCGTATTTAGGTTATGTACAAGCATTTTTATTTAGTAACCTAAAAACTACGAATCTTTTAAACTTTTTTTTCTTTTTTATCTATAACATAATTTTAAAGCGAAAATCTGCTGATAATGAGAAATATAAAATAGTAGAAGAATAAATTTTACTTCAAACTATTTAGACGCGCGTATTTGTATATTTTAAATTTTGTCGACTTTTAACGCAAAACGAATTTTGTAGCAATATTACACTTAAATAGTAAAACTAATTAATTTTGTTTATACTGAAAGTGTATAATTATTATAATCCATGTTTGCAACTGACCACGTACTGATCCTAGTACGCGTATATTTCTTTAATAAATCTTCTAAAAGATCTCCTTTCTTTTGTAAGACAAAATATATTGATTTGATTTACAGATAACGTATTTCTAAAATTGCTGTGGCTATAGTGGCAGCTTGCTTGAAAGCTTTTCCAAATATGAAGTAAGCATCAGACACAAGGACGACTTTACTAGGGTGCATCCTCAAACATTTGTGCAATTCTTTTTGCATAGTATGAACTTAATGGTTTCATTAACCCAACGTCAAGTATTTGAAGATAATGGGTTATGTGAGGTGGTAAACACCAAAACGTGACAACAGTTTCTTTCGTTAGATTGATCACATCAATATTTTTTGTGTTTTACACCTGTCCATCAAGAATTATTATCATAGGCGACTCCTTCCCGTGTGGAAAAATGGAGGGAGCCCCATCAGGGCTCATATGAAAGACCCTTATGCTTTGTGGAATCCATGAGGGTAATCAAAGCGTGGTTCCTGATGGAAACGACCTGATAATCTATAGGGGCCCAACATGTGCTTCCCTCATGGAGAACTCATTATTGTCATCATGAAAGGCCTCTTATTTTGTTTTGGCTAGTGCTAGCACCTGTACTGGCATATCTCTTAGATGGTAACACTACTTTTTACTAGGAGGTCAGTGTTGCGCTAGCACTGAATATCGTTACTGGCACAGTACTACTCCAAAAGGAAGTTCACTACGGGCGCATTACTGCGTCAGTGTTAACTAGTACCGTACTGTTATACTCTAACGATATGACACAAATGATATTTAAAAAATAAATATTAATTGAATGCGAATATTTTGACTGCAAATATTAATAGTCCTGTTAGGAGTGAATACATAAATTAGATTTTTAATCATTATATTATAAATAAAATTTTTAACGCCACCGGGTATCGAATCTACATATCTTTGCCTAAATTCTACCTAACAGTCGAGAGTGCTAATCACTGCGCTAAACCGACAAATTGAAACTCGGTGAAAAAGCCATCCACATAAGCTACAGTTCAGAAAAGTTAGGGTCACAAATTTTAAGCTCTCTTTTTTTAATAATTCATTATTATACGACGTGATATAAATGTAAAATATACGAGCTGTTAACAGGACTATCAATAAAATAATTATTCAAGAAATAATTTAAATCGATTAATTATTATTAGGGTCAGAGTTTTCGGAAGTTTTAAACAAGAAGGATAAAAAGGACCTTTGTAATTATATCATTTCTATGGAAGCAAAATTTTACGGATTAATAGCCCAAGATGTTCGAAGAACAGCTTTTCAACTAGCAGAAAAATTACAAATTAAACACAGTTTCAACATCGAAGATAAAATGGAAAGATCATATTGGCTAAGCTATTTCATGAAAAGACTTCCTCAACTTCATTTTGCAAACCAGAACGTTCGCGGCAGGTGTCATTCCAAAATGTGTATCTAGAATAATAGCTTTTTTCTGCTTTTTAAATTCTCGTCATTTATGATTTAGAAAGTATTAGAATTGTCGGAAATCTGAAATCACACTTTTTCAACGGATCTTCTCGTTTCAAGACCCCCTCGAATTCGAAAATCATGTTTTCACGATGGCGTCTGTCTGTCTGTCCGCCCGGCCGTCCGTCCGTAAACACGATAACTCTCGAAAAAATCAACGAATTAAATTCATCTTTGACACACTTTTTTTAGGTCCTAAAAAAAAGGACGAGTTCGTGAACCAGCCAATTTTGATAAAAATTCAAAAAGTGAGCACATTTTGAAAATTTTTGAAACGACTTTTTTCTGAATTTGAAAATTATATATACGGATATTTATAGTATTAAAAAAAACAATTTATCCTTATGACTTTTTTCGATAAAAAGAAAATTCTCAGAATTATAGCGTTTTCAAAATTTGCTTAATCAATTGAAAATCATAATTTGAAGCCGAAAAACGCACAATATGAAAAAAAGTCAAGAAAAGAAAAACATTTATTTTTGAAAGCCCTACCAGATAATCATAATCAATTTTTGGATTTTCTTCAAAAATCGAAAATTCAAATTTTGATTGCACAAACAATAATGCAAAATAAAAAATTCCATTTTGTGGACAAACTATGTAGTATGTGTACCTCAAAGCCTACAGAGCTTTGAGAAACTTAATCTTTGACTATACTTAACTAAGTAGACAATTCAGAATATGAAGACGCATATAAATACTGCCATCTAAAAGAGTTCTTTTTTATGAAGTTTTTTTCAATCATTCCAAATGCAAAGAATAAATATCCAAACGCGAAGCGCGAGGTAACCTATTATCGAGCGCGAAGCGCGAAATTCAACCGTCGCAAAATTATTGCTAACAAGCTAACTATATTTTAAATTACGTTTCAGTAATCAAGTGCGAGGGGCAGTTCTTCAAAACTATACACATTAACAACTAAATTAGTACTAAAAAAGAAAGTTTTCTTCTAAATAAACATATATTTACTTATATTTTAAAGCAAACTTGAATAAATTTTCTAGCGGTGATGCTTGTAAACTTTTTGGTTGTTTTAATTTATTTTTATATTATAGATTAGTCATTTGATATTATTTGTTTATTTAATTAAGAAATTTTATAAACAAATACATAGTTTGGTCGTTTACAGGCAGGAAGTAATAGTGTTTATTTCTATTCGCCTGCAAATTACATTAATGGTGATGTTTAGTGACAAAGAATTGTTAATCAATATTATTTGTTTATTTTATAAACCAATTTTATGAAAAAATTCATAGGTTTACCATTTATAGATATAAACTGATCGTTTTGCTTTCTGGTCGTCTTTCAATTATTATAGCGGTGATGTTTAGTGCTGCAGACTTGTTACTCGTTATTATTTGTTTTTGTTCATAAACAAATTATATAGAAAATAGAAGTCCAAAGCAGGGTAATGTTTTACGTAAATGTTGGCCACGTTGACTGAAACAAGTTTCGTTTTGAAATTGCTTTTCAGTTTTTTAACTAATTCAAAATATGCCGCCAATATCGGTTATTTCAGATTGTACTCGAATATGCAAGGAGTTTAAAGAAAGAACCGGTTAAATCATTGCCGTGTCTAGGCATCCAGAATTCTGGACGACTAGATCACCTGTCTCGAAACGGCTATTTGTACAGAATTTTGGACGATTAGCCCACACACATCGGATGGCTATTCGTCTAGAAATTCTCAGCGAAGGAATACTTACTTTAGCTCAAAATATCGTTTGCAATAATTTGATGAAATCGATTAAAATCTTCCGATAGTTGAGGTTATGTTTATTATCCGTAACTCCAAAGGCTGCGAAGCAAAGTTACTGAAGGATGTCTGCACGCCAGGGTCCAAGCAATAATACCAATTGTAGGGAACGAGACTTTTTTTTCGACTTTGACAAAAATGATCATTTTATTATTTAATTGAATAGCTTTATAAAAATAAAGAATTATGTAATTTGTGTATATTTTTTCAAATTAATATTTCGAATTTTTAGATAAAATAGAGTATTTTTGTATAGGAGTAGCTGGAAAAGTAGTTCAAGATATGATCAATCACACTTCCGTGACCAGTTGCTGTAAAGTACTTCTTCAAAGTGGGAGCTGGAAAAGGGGTTCGAGATGTGACCAATCACTCTTTTGTCACCAGTCGCCAAAACGTATTTTTTTATAGGGGAAGCTGGAAAAGGGGCTCGAGATCTGATCAATCGTTCTTTTGTGACCATTTGCTATAACGTATTTCTTCAAAGTGAGAGATAAAAAAGGGATTCGAGATTAACCAGTCCCTCTTCTTTGACCAGTCACTACATAAAATGTATTTTTTTCGAAGGGGGAACTAGAAAAGGGACTCGAGATGTGATCAATCACTCTCTTATGACCAATTACTACAACCTGCTTCTTTAAAGAGCGAGCTGGTAAAAGGGTTCGAGATATGATCAATCACCCTTCTTTTACCGGTCGCTACATAAAACATATTTTTTTAAAGAGGAAGCTAAAAAGTAGTTGAATATGTAACCAATCACTTTTTTGTAAATAATTGCTATAACGTATTTCTTTAAAGAGGAACCTGGAAAAGGGGATTCGAGATGTGACCAATCACTATTCCGTGTTCAATTGCTATATCGGATTTTTTAAAAGGTTCAGCTGGAAAAGGGGTTCGTGGTTTGACCAATCACTCTTCTGTGACCAGATGCTCTTGATTGTATGCTAATTTGTATATATACTTACAAATTAATATCCCTAATTTTTTGATAAAATATTATAAATCAAAGTAAATATTCTATTCCTGCAAAATTTCTGGACGAATAGACGTTCGCTGTAGGCAGGCTATTTGGCCAAAATTATGGACGAATATATTCTGAACGAATTGCCTTTCCGAGATAGTTCAGCTATTCGTCCAGAATTCTGATCGAATAGCCGCTCCCAGAAAGGTGGGCTATTCGCCCAGAATTCTTGTCGAATAGACACTCCGTTTAATCATAGATCAACGAAGGCATGGAACTGGTCACTCAAACAGTGGTAACACCGCTTAAAGAAATTCGAGTTTGAGACAGCGCAATTGTACGTTAGTCTTCATCCGTGGAATTTCATGCCTCTAACTGTACACAAAATGTTGTTACATGGAGCAACAGTTATGCAGCATTTTTGCTTTTAATCGAACAATATTCAGAAGAAGCTGCAGAAGCACGCAATAAGGATATCAAACGTTCTAAGAATTCAACACACGAAAGTGCTCTCGAATATCAACTAATGAAGATTTAATGCGTAAGCTTCTGGTATCATCCGATCTATTAGCTGCATCTTTCAGGCATCTTTCAGCACCACGCATCAAGATCAGACTCGAAAGTACGGGAACATCGTTTCCAGGAAAATTACTCCCCTACGGTCCCATCCACGGCAAGGTAACAATTTTGGAATCTTATCCTGGACTGCTATTGAGCAGGTCATTCGAGAACATTTCTCTGAAAGTGGGTTGTTATACTGTTTTTTTCAGGTGAAATAATTATTTCATTAACAACTAAGGGAGATGAAATTTCTTGTGAATTCCATGAATTAGTGATCTGAGGCCACAAGGATATGTATAAAACATATTGATAAATACGAGATAAATAACATTAGGAAAATATGAAACATGACGTACAAATACTCGTAGGAACATGCAAAATTAATCAGAGAAACAAGTTCGTCCGCATGGAAACTCGACACCTATGACAATCACAAACACTCCCAAAGAGCTCTAATAATAATTCAAATAGATTTAGTAGGGCTCCTACCAGTAACTTTTGATAAAAATACTTATATTTTAACGATACAGTGTAATTTCTCTAAATTCTCTGACGCAATTTCTTTGCGAAACATCGATCCGGTTACAATAGAAGATGCTATAGCCGAACAGTTTATTTTTTGATATGGATATTCACAGGTGATACGCACCGATCAAGAATCAAATCATATAAGTAGAGTGATGAAAATACTCTGCAAAATATTCCTCACGAAGAAGATTCAATTAGTCGCGTATAATCTACAGATTGTAGGTTCGCTTGAGAAAAATTGGGTCGAAGGGTAAAGCTAAACTGTCTTCTCCTACAATACCAGTGCCCATTAGGCTACTGGCTTCACACCTTATAGTCCTGTTTTGGAAAAGAGGCCAATATACCATCCAGTTTTTTCACGAAACCAGAGATAAAACTTATGTTACTTGTTTGAAAGATCTTTCTAAAAAATTGGATAATTGCTGATCAATGGCTCGGGAGCGATTACAAGGGACTAGAGAAAGATCAAAACTGTACAATGATCGAAAACAGGATTCGAAGCTTTTCAAATCGAGATATTAAGTTTATTTAAAAAATATGTTCAGGAAAGACAAGAAATCTTATACATATTTTTTAGGGCCTTCTTATCTTAGAAAAAATGTTTGTCGAAAGAAATGCCCTATTTCGGCTAGATCCGATCAAAACTGTCATCGTGCATATAAATGGATTAAAATTGTTTTCATATCCATATGACGGTCATTTAATAAATCAGGAATAAGCAACCAAAGACTTCGAAACATTAAAGGACGAATTTTTTATACTTAATATCAAAGAGTTTCATTTTTCAAATATATCATAAGTGAAACTTTGTTGCTTATAACTGAATTTGAATGACAATATCAAATTGAATAATATAAAGAAATTAGATCATAATGATTAATTTCTTTTTGAAGAGTGAGAAGATGAGAAGAAAGGGCTATTTTGAATAATTCTTCCATTGGGAAATGTTTGGAATAGTTCTTCCATTTCATGGAACCCCAGCTCCCACTTATATTTTTTTAAATATGTCATGCATAAGTTAACTTAAAAGTTAGTTAATAAATTTTACATATGATCACTTGTTATTTTAGTTAATCACAATAGTGTTCTAAATCGTAGAAATCGAACATCTAATGAAAAAAAGTTATGTTGGCCAACTTATTATATGTTTTCTTAACCTGTAAAATAAAAACCTTCATTTAATAGAAAATATACATACCCAGTAATAAGTTTTAAATGGAGAAAAATTAATATTTTTACATTTTGGCGTAAAAGTGAAGATTATTCTATTATTTTGAATGCGCCATTTTACCATCTGCCTAAAATGTCATTTTAAGAATAGGATATCTCAGAAACTAATTAATTTCCATTTCGATAGCGGCCGCCACAAAGGTTCATATTCCTCTATAGAGAACTTGTTTTCAATATATTTAATTCCTTCTAATTATACCGACAGATAACCTCACAGAAATGTCTTCTATTCCCCAAAAGCATTCATATTTTGAGATTATTTAATTCCTTCTAATAAGTTCACAAAATATGTTTAATGAATTGTTTTAATTCCTTCATGTGGAATATAAGTTTTGAAAATTTAATTTTAATCAATTCAACTCCTCCTCTCTAGAGTTTAAATTATTTTAATTCACACACTTAAATAGATTCCTTTGATGAATTATTTAAAACATTTAAATAAATGATTAAAATATAAATAAAACTAAATTTGAATATTTTTCGAATTTATAAGTTATAGAATGATTTAATAATAAGACATAGATTAAATATGTGCTTTCGTTTGATTTTACTAAGTCGATTGAGAGGAATAGGACATTCACTTTTTCTGTTCCCGTTGTGGAATTTTTAGACGGAAGCAAAATCGCGTATTCATAGGAATACAAATTCTTAATTTTTCTGAATTCAACGTTTATTGCCCGCTCATTAATACTGATTTTACATTGTATACATTTATATTTTGAAAGTAATAATTTAGTTACGTACAACGGAATAGAATATAAAATTATGACAGATTCGCGTTTGGTATTTTATATACCGAGCCTAGATATCTATACGAAAGGAATTTGAATTCAAAAATAAAATGAAATGAAAAATAAGGATCCGTATGAATACATTTTCATGAAAAGCGATTAATTATAGAAAGGGGAAATTCTTCCGATGGGATCAAAATTGAAAAGGTTCATTTATTCGATGAAGTTGGATTTTGAGACAATTTAGTTTCATGGGCTCATTCAAATGAGTCGGGCCCCTTCCACTTTTTGATAATTCAAAAGCAACCGAATAGAAAAACAGTCTTAAGTTCAAACTGACCCCAATACAATATACGTCTCAACAAAAAACAAAACAAAATGGTACTTGAAATTATTTGAGAAATTATAACCATAACTGTGCAGCTGAAAGTAAAAACGGGACATATAAAATTTGGGAGTAAAAATGGAACAAAAATTTTTCGGAGTAAAAAGGGAACAAACAAATCTTCCGAGTAAAGTCGGAACAAAATTTCTTCCGGGTAAAAATGCGACATACTGATTCTCCGAGTTAAAACGGAACAAACGAGTGCGCGTTGGAGGGAGGGGATGTACACACAACTGTTAGGTGGGGATAGAGGCTCGAACCGTGCCGAGCTTTGGATTATCATTTGATCAAGATTCAAGAGTCCCAAATCAAAAACAATAATAAAAAAGTAAAATACAATAGTTTACAAAAATAAATGATAACCGCTATTCTGATTACAAATTTAATTAATCTAATTCTCAAAGCAAAATAGGAACAAAACTGTGTAATGATAAAGTAATATGCGTATCGTAGTTCAGCAAAGGATAAAAATGATGAGCAATGTAAAAAAATGTTTTATAAATCAATTTTGATGCCTGACAGTCTTTTTGAACTTGTGTTAGAAAAAGTAGCACAGCATTATTTAATTTAGAAAAACATCGAGCGATAAAGTTACTCCGTATCGTAAAAAGGAGCTGTCTAAAGATGCGAAAATACAATAATGTGTATTTTACAACAACTCGTCTAAGCAAACGTACGACCGAGCTCCCTAAACCATAGATTTCTTATTTCATAATTTCCGATTTTCATATTATTTCGTTGTTTTTATCTTCGAATATTTCTTTAACTAAAACCGGTGAAAAGGACTCTCTTTATATGTACGTACACATACAAAAGACAAAAAACAATACAAAAAAACGCGTTTGCTCCCTAAAAAATGGCATGCATATCTTGCATTCCAAGAGTTTCAATTTGGTATATCAACAAAGAAAATTCGATTTAAAGAAAAGCTTGCAATAGGACTCATTTAGGGATTAGTAGTTGTTTAAATGATTCCCAAATCTCAATTGTTCTCAAATAAAAATATTGAGTAAAAAAAGTATTAACTTTTCAACAACTAAAAAAGTTACTCTTAGCGTTCGTTAATCGGGTCATCAATTCCAGGAAAATGTCAATTTTAATTATTTATCCGGGGAAAAAATGAAACATATAAGATTTATTTTAACACTTTCTAAATATGTTCAATAAAAAATATTACTTATAAACTTCATAAAGGGTATCATTCGTTTAAAAAATAATACATTTTCAGGATTGACAGAGGTAAAAGTTGTCTAATACAATAATAATTCTTCAAAAAACTAAAAATAAGTTTTAAAATAATTCAAAGCTTTAATTTCACCGTATAATAATCATTAATGCTAAAAAAAGTTTTTTAAAAGTCGTTTCTGCCATCCTCAGAAATGACCCAAGGACAGGCTAATTATTGATTTGCCTCCTCTGAAATCGAATGATTAAATTCATCAGATAGTTTGAATTTTTCCTAAAAATCTACCTAGAATCTTCGTGAAATAATTGACGTCTTTGTGAAATCTTTTTAATCCATATCTTTAGGAAATCATTGAAATTTTTTTCGAATATTTAAAATATTTGGAAATATTTGTGAAACTATTGAAATATTTGAGAAATCTTTGAAACCTGTAAAATCTTTTAACATCCATCCGAAATATTTACGAAATATTTGAGACCTTTGTGAAATCTTCGAAACCTTTATAATTTTATTGCAATATGTATAAAATATTTAGAATATTTTTTCAAATGTTTGTTATACTCTTGAAATTTTACAAATCTTTCGAAAATGGTTTAAGTCTTTGTGAAATCTTTTTCAACTATCCGAAAGCTTTACGAAATATTGGAGAATTTTGTGAAATTTTTAGAAAATCATTGAAATGTTTATACAATATTAACAATATTTATAAATTATTTGATAATATTTGTTAAATTGTTTAAATCTGAACGACATTTTTAAAGTCTTTCAGAAATAATTGAAATATTTGAGAAGTCTTCCTGGAATATTTGGAAATATTTTATAAATATTTTTTAATCATTTGTATACTCTTGAAATTTTTGTGGAATCATTGGGAAATCATGTATGCCTTTCTGAAATCTTTTAAAGCTATCCGAAATATTTCAAATTTTTTGAAGTATATGGTAATTTTTGTAAAAATAATTGAAATCTTGATGAAATCTTTACGACATATTTAAATTCATTGGAAAATCATTGAAATTCTTTGAAAATATTTTGTTATCTTTCTGTAACCTTTGGAAATCTTTGGAATTTTGGAAATACTTCTAAAATATTTGTTAATATTTGTGAAATTATTGTAATCTTTGGGAAATCACTGATTTCTTTGTAAAATCTTTTAAACCTATCCAAAATGTTTGCGCAATATTTATAATAGACATGTTTCCACAATATTTGTAATATTTTTAATTGAAATCTTTGTGAAATTTTTGAGAAACCAATAAAGGCTTTGTAAAATCCTTTAAACCTATCAAAAATATTTGCAAATTTTGTGAAATCTTTGAAATCTTTAAGAATTCATTGGAATCTTAGTTAAATCTTTTTGAAATCCTTACAAATCTTTGCGAAATGTTTGGTAACATTTGTAAAATTATTGAAATCATTGTGAAATCTTTCACAATATGAATTTTATACCTGTATTTATAATTATTTATTATTGACTATTCATTGCTTATTTATTATTATGCATGTAAAATTATTAACTAAAACCCACCCCCCTTGTATTGTGCCCGGAAACTGATTAATATAAGTATTTTAAGTATTTTAAAACTAATTTTCAGTTTACTTAAAAATTATGATTTGTTTTAAACACTTTTCCCCCTGTCAATCCTGAAGATGCATTATTTTTCGAATAAATGATACCGATCATGAAGATGAACAGTAAAATTGGTAACGAAATAATATGAAAATCGGAAATTATGAAATAAGAAATCTATGGTTTAGGGAGCTCGGTCGTACGTTTGCTTATAAAAGTCGTTGCAAAATACACATAATTGTCTTTTTGCATCTTTAGACAGCTCCTTTTAATGATACGGAGTAACTTTACCGCTCGAGGTTTTTCTAGATTAAATAATGCTGTGCTACTTTTTCTAACGCAAGTTCAAAACGACTATCAGGCATCAAAATTGATTTATAAAACATTTTTTTACATTGCTCATCATTTTTATCCTTTGCTGAACTACGCTACACATATTTATTTATCATTACACAGTTTTGTTCGAATTTCGCTTAGAGTAACTGTAATTTATATTTCCAAAAAACTTTGATTTTCAGTTAGTAAAAATATCGATTTTTTCCATCAAAAGTAAAATTTAGATTAATTAAATCTGTGATCAGAATAGCGGTTATCATTTATTTTTGTAAACTATTGTATTTGGCTTTTTTGTTATTGTTTTTGATTTGGGACTCTTGAGTCTTGATCAAATGATAATCCAAAGCTGGGCACGGTTCGAGCCTCTATCCCCACCTAACACTTGTGCGTACATCCCCTCCCTCCAACCGCGCGCTCGTTTGTTCCGTTTTAACTCGGAGAATCAGTATGTCGCATTTTTACCCGGAAGAAATTTTGTTCCGACTTTACTCGGAAGATTTGTTTGTTCCCTTTTAACTCCGAAAAATGTATGTCCCATTTTTACTCCCAAATTTGATATGTCCCGTTTTTACTTTCAGCCGCTCAACTGTGGTTCGTGTTTTAATAAATTGCATGAGGAGTTCCAGGATGGTGCGAATGTCTCAAACAATTTTATTTTGGTAAATGGTGACTCAGGTGCGATTTGAAAACCCTGAACCAATTACCAGAGTGTTAGGCATCCGAGATTTTAATCGAGACGAGAATAGCCCTGAAGTAAATATAAGCCCTGGTAAAAGTTGAGTTTTTATAGGACGAATACTTGAAAAATCCAAAAATTAATTTTGTTTACTTAATTTACTTAAAAATAAATGTATTTATAGTCATAATGTTAATTGTTTTAAATATTTTTACGTTCTTGAATATATAAATTGTGACCAAAAGATACACTATTTTGGAAAGACGTAATAATAATAAACAAATTATAATTTAAGATATTATAGGAAAAGAATTATAATGTAATTATAATAGTTGCTAATTTTATTTTGAATGAATTTCAGTGAATAAGAAGATCCTGATTTTATTGATTTGAAAATTGAATAGCAAAATTCTTCTGAAAAATTGAGAAAAGAAAAAACGAGAATGAAAAATAAATTTTTCCTTCCTGGCCAAATCTCCAGATAATAGGGAAGAAGAATGCGCAAGTGTATCATTGTCACGCTTTTGTATTTGCCACTGATGAAGTCAGATGCACTTGGCGGTGCCAAGTTTGCGCGTAATGATTCTACCAATTGATCTCTCCTTTTTCGTAACGATTCAATGTAATTGCCAAGGAATTCACCTTTTGACCCCTAAAGAAATACCATTGTGTATGCTGAATGACATATTTAAAGCAAATAACATTAGCGTTATAAATTTGTCTTTAGTTGCACAGGCCCAAAAAAAAGTCTGCACGAGACAAGTGACTAGGTTACCCTTATATATTTTTGGGCCGCTGAATCCAAATCTGGCCTCAGAATTTCTCCTGCACGTCTCAGTTTATCCCTATATGCAAAAAATAGGGGAGAACCTAGGGATATTCTGGAAATTATTTTGATAATACCAGTGTACGGAAGAACAAACTTACAGGTGCCATGTTCTTATGTGTTGGGACTCATAAGGACCAAATCCATACTTGAAAATTCCCCCGTGTGCTTTCCGTTTCCCCTAGCTAGGATAAATCTAGGGAAGTTGAAGGTCTTGCGGACGTTATAAATGCGAAAAATAACAAAAATGTTATATCCCTTGCAGTTTTTCGCACTCAATCAAAATTTTACAATCAAATTTCTCGAGCTTGTACCATTATCTCCCTAGATGCAAAAAGTGGGGAAAATCTTAGGAATTTTCTGGACACACAGGCCCACAAAGGCAATTTTCCTGCACGAGACAAGCCGCTAAATCCAAATTTGGCTTCAGAATTTCTCCTACACATTACAGTTTTCCCCTGGATGCACGAAATAGGGGAAAATCCAGGGATATTCTGGACGTTATTTTTATAAAATCAATATACGCAAAAATAGACACCTGGGTTTTATATTCTTAACTGTAGCGACTTGTAGAGACTTAATTTATACACAGAAGTTCTCTATTATGTCTTCTGTTTCCCTAAGTTGGGGAATTTGAAGGTGTTTCTCATATTATATAGATTTATACGGAAAAAATAACTAAAATGCTATATGTTTTGCAGTTTTGAGTGCGAAATCCAAATTCTTTAGCTTTAAAAAATCTAGGACAATTTCGGACGTTATCTAGATACACCTAATTTATCATATATATTTATATAAACTCGATATAAGATACTTGTGATAAGTCATGCATCTTCACGTATCTTAACACTCTGAGTTTAATTCTTCTTATGCAATATTTATATCGTTTTGCGTTTACGTGTTCTTTTATCTTCGAATGACCTATGCAGAGGATTTCTTTTGCGCTTCTGACGCAATTTTTTAGTCTCCCGTTTCAGTAGCTAACAGAAATCGGTCATCATACTTTCATACCATCTTCCTTAAAACCTTTGTTATATCTCTTTCATGTCTTGATGAAAACGGTTCCCTTGCTCTTCGCTCTCATCTCCCTTATTTTCTGGAAAACTGTCAAAATGGGAATCGAGAAAATGTAATTTGAGATTCAGAAGGCATCCTTATTTCTCGTGATTGTTCACCATGTCAGCAAATATTTCCTTGTAACCGTCGCTTTTATGATTACCTAGAAAATTTTGAGAAACTTTTTCGAAGCTTATCCAAGCTTCCTTTCATTAGCATTCATACTGGCCACGAACATATTGTCTTTCATTAACTTCCTGATTTGTGGACCATCGAAAATTCCATCTTTTAATTTTTCTTCAAAAATATTCTTAAACTTTCTGCCTAGGTATTGGAAGCATTGTCCTTCTTTATCTAAAGCCTTAACCTTTAGACTTCGCTTTAAAGAATCAACAAACAATCTCCACCGTTGTGCAACTCAGAAGCCAAACATTCTGCAGCATCTTTAGCTAATCCTAAATTCCTAAAGAAGTCATGCAATTTCTCCTTTGTCCATAGTTTAGACGTAGTATCCCTTTGAACTGAGGAAATATAAATATCGTCAGTGTCGCCATACTTGCTTTCGCTTATTTCGTTCTCACTAGCCTCTGATGCATCTATTTTCTGCTGATCTTTTATTTCCTCATCAATTGATTCATCTATCAAAGAAGGCATGTCTTGGCTAGAACTAATCTTAAGATTTTCCTTTCATTTCACCTGTATCATGAGTTGTAGTTACAGATCTTTTAACATTGGAAACATTAGCGTACAAAATTTTTGAGATATTAGCAGCAATGAATCCGGCCACGCTTGTCATGCAAAAGTAACAATCTTCTTTATTTTGCAGCTCATTCCATTGTTTAGGCCTAAAAATATGCTTAACGTTGGCTTAATTTGTTTCCGCGTGACACATTTTGCTATAAGAAGCACTGCATACTATATGAGGCACCAATTTACTTATTGTTATGGCTATTTTTATTTGTTTTGTACTCACTACAAACGTAGCAGTATAAATCTGAATTTGCAGTACAGTTGTGTGCAGAAGAGGAAGTTTTGGAAAGTTGTGTTTTGTAAGGAGCCATACGATATTTAAAAAACCCGCGTGTTAGGGATCCTGGTCCGGTCGCAGGCCAGTTTACCTTCCTAGGGGTGATAACCCACATACCTCCCTAGGCCTAAGTATATGAGCTTTCCAACTTTGACGAGGAGAATTTCAGCTCGTCGTCGGACACACTACCGCTTCATCCTCATATGCTAACGCCCCCTGCAGGGCAGCGTACCTTCGCTGTCTTTGTTATCACTAAGATCGGTAAACACATCAATCCACACGATCCCTTGCGGATAGTGGAGTTTTTCCTCTCTTTAACACGTTTGATGAACGAGATGGAAGTTACAATTGAAAGTAAGATCATTTTAACCAATGATTGATAAGTTCTTGCGGGAAGA
>NC_046657.1:28807151-28808414 GCF_010883055.1 Belonocnema kinseyi | reverse complement strand
CGGAATACTAGAGGCTTTCAGAGACTATTTTAGGAGATAATTCGGAGATGAAGCTATAGGACACCACAACTGCGATGTTGAACACGATGCGATGGAAAACTCTATTGAAAAAGTCTGTGTCACTGAGGTTAGGGATATAATTAAGAACTTGAAAAACGGTACAGCTGCCGGGGTAGAGGGTATTAACGCTGAAATGCTTAAACACGGTGGCAAGTACATACCACATAGAGTTTGCGAATTGATAAATTTATGTTTCGAGATGGGAGACGTCCCAGACGATTAGAAAGAAGCTATTATCGTACCAATATACAAGAGAAATGGAGATAAAAGCGAGTGTAATAATTACAGAGGGATTAGCTTATTAAGCGCCGTAAGTAAAATATATTCAAAAATACTTATTCGTAAGGTAATGAAAATAACAGAAGCAAAGATTTGGGAAGTCCAAAGTGGGTTTATGCCAGGAAGGTCATGTACGGATCAAATATTTAGCTTAAGGCAAATAACAGAAAAAAGTTTGAGAGTAGGAAAAAAAGTTTTCCGTGCATTTGTTGACCTAGAAAAATCTTTTGACAAGGCAGATAGAAGTAAACTTTGGGAAGTTTTGAAAGAGTATGGAGTCAATGGATGGATCCGACAAGCTATAAAAACAATATATACAGGTAGCAAAGCGAGTGTAAGAGTGAACGGGAAACTGAGTGACTGTTTCGATATTATTCCAGGAGTTAGACAAGAATGCCTTATGTCTTCATGGTTATTTATATTATTTATGGACAAGTGTCTAAGAATGGCTCTCTTCGACGAAGAGGGTGTGGATCTCGAAACAGTAAGAGTACGAGGGTTAGCGTTCGCAGATGATAAGGTTGTTATGGCATAGTCTATCGAAGACCTACAAAGAATGTTGAATAAACTAGATGCAAGCATGAGAAGCATGGGCCTCAAAATTAACGGAAATAAAACAAAAACTATGGTGTTCGAAGGAAAGAGTGAGAAAACACTATGCAATATTTTATTAAATCATGAGAGAATTGAACAAGTTGATAAGTTCGTATACCTTGGTAGCTTATTTACTAGGGACGAGAAAATAGATGAGGAATTAGATAGACGAATAAATGAAGGTAAGAAGGTTATTGGTAGAGCACGTCCCCTTATCAGAAGTAAAAATATAAATATATCAAATAAAGCTAAAATGGCAATACATAATTCTATATTTGTACCGACTGTACTATACGGTAGCGAGACATGGACTTATCAAGAAAAAGATAA
>NC_046657.1:28804986-28807051 GCF_010883055.1 Belonocnema kinseyi | reverse complement strand
TTATTTTTAGTTTGTAGGTTTAAATTTCCTTTGTTTTCTTTCTTTTATCGTGAAATTATAATGAATTGCTATGAATTACTTATCTTTAAGTACGTTTCCGGAATATATATATTTAAGCACTTACATTTAGGACGTGTTTCTGGGCGAATTACACGTATAATTACTATACACTGTAGAACATAAGTGCAAATTTTAAATAAACATTAGCTTTTTTTATTTGGAATGTAAAAACAAGCACATAAAATTTGGGATTATGACTGACTGTTTTACTACTGACTTGCGCTAAATCATAACTGATAATAGACTAATGATTGACACGATATACAATGATGTCATTATGGGTTTCGCAGTGTTATGTCAAGGATTTTCGCTATCAATTCTTTCCTCGGGAACAATTCATTGAAGTAATAGGCTGGCAGACTTCAGACTTTTTTGTTTTATCGAGGATTGTTTAAAACTAACATCAATATAATCCAGGTTATTTGTAATGAAGGGAAAATGAATTTAAAATTGTAACATTTACTACTTTTATTCAAAAGTTGAAAATTCAATTACAGAAAACTGAGATACAATAATATAGACAGTGACCTTGGAAAGCGAATTCAGATTCTGGTGCTTTCAGCTCTTATAGTCATATTTATTCGTTGAGTTGTTTCTCTTCTCATCAATTTTAATGAATGGGATGAAAGTTACAATAAAAAGGAACATTATTCGAACCTATCTGGAGCGAAAGGGAAAAATATTTGTAAACCAAAAGAATTACGTACAAGTTTTTTTTTACTATTATTGAAAAAAAAAACATTTGGAGTAAGTCTGTTTGGTGTGTTTAATTTTTAAAGTTAGTAGAAAGCAAGATAAGTTAACTAACATCTTCTTTCTTTTTTCGTATCAAAACGTAGTAAAATAGTACATTTGTCCGTTTAAAATTATTTTTTAATAGAACAAATAAGAATTATATAATTTTATATTTCCTTAACTCTCTCTCTCTCTCTCTCTGCCATCTGATGGTTAAACATTTGCAGTGCTTTGGGGACTTGTTGACTGCTACCATCTAGCGGCCAAGTGTTTAAAAAGCTCGGTGAAGCGGATATTGGGGAGGACCGCTTCGCTGGTGAAAAGAAAGTTTAGGTATGTCGTAACAAGAAGACTGTCGTTGGGGGTTATTTTTCGAACACGTACAATCTTGCCTTGCTCGGGATCCTCTTGTAGAAACTTCCACTCCTCGTTACATCCCTTACACTTTTTCAGCTTCTTTTGGGGCTTTAAGATTAAAAGGTGGATCTTTTTTCATTCCCATATTGCAATATCTGGGGGGGGGAGAAGGAGATTTTTATAGGTGGCACGTCCCTGGAAACGCCACTGGGGATTTGCTTTGTTATTATAAGCAAACCAGAATTTTTCGGATAAATGTACAGCACCTGTTGCTTTTTTTGTAGCCACAATTATCATTATAATACTAATTTTTTTTAATAGGAAAGTTTTTTCTTAATTTTTGCATTTTGATAATATTGAATTATTTCTTAACTTAACCAAGCTAAGAATAAAACCAGATTAAAATCCCGGTAGAGAGTCACGACTTTTTCATTATTTAATGCGGGTTCCCTTTCCTTTATTTTATTTCATTAACCGCAAATTGTCTTTGAAAAGTTATAGCTCACAAATTATTTGAAATTTGAATGTCTCATCCGCTTCAAAATTAGTACTTCTACCAATATTACAGCAGAAAAGTTATGTCCAGAATTTCTGGAATCAATTGTTTCCTCGGGAACCTATCGTTGATTTGTTGAAGTAATAGGCTGGCAGAGTTCGTTTTTCTGTCTAGAATTGGTTAAAATCAATATCAAGAGAAATCAGGTTGTTTGTAATGACGACAAAATTAATTTTAAATTGTGACTTTTGAATTGTGCACTCGAAATTCGAATTAAGCTTCTGGTTCTTTTGGGCCTTACAGTCCTATTTATTCGTGGAGTTTTTCCTCTCTTTAACACGTTTGATGAACGAGATGGAAGTTACAATTGAAAGTAAGATCATTTTAACCAATGATTGATAAGTTCTTGCGGGAAGA
>NC_046657.1:28795529-28804886 GCF_010883055.1 Belonocnema kinseyi | reverse complement strand
TTGGGAAACTTATTTTATTATTGAAGTAAGTTTTTTGACCAGGGAAATTAATTAATAGTTTAAGATATTAATTTTGTTTGTCTACTTGGCCATAATAAATATTATTAAAATATTGATTAATTTTTAACATTGTGAAAAAAACGCTCTCTAGCTCCGCTGGGATATGAACCCAGGTCCTTCAGATTTCCGATCTGATGCTCTTATTTATTTTTAATTTTTTTATTTATTTCTGTATTTATATTATAAATACAAGTTCTCTGGTTACTAATGACGATGCTAATATTCGGCTCATGACTCAGTAATCAAATAAACAATCTGCATAAGATGCTATTTATTATTTTATGACGCAGTTAAGTATTATGTTTCCTGTTTAGAGGTTTTGAAATTTTAAAATATTTTAACCCCAAATGAAGAGAATGCTCACTTTTCGAAAAAATATAAGGCTCTCATGAAAAGTATAAAGTATTTCATTATCAGTCAGGAACTGTGAAAATCAGGTGACCGTGTACCTGAGAGTGACCCTGACGATTAATTGCTGGTCGGAATAATAATAAATAAATATTCGGACACGATCGTTCTGAGCGGTTCGAGTCAGACTACCGTGAGTGTCGTTAAGTGTACACGCATTTTGTAGTCGCTCAATAAAGTTTTTTTTAGTTATTTCAAGTAAAACAGTGTTACAATTATACCAGGAATTCCTTAGAGTACCACAATTGGCGACGGGGTGAAAAAAAAGAAGATTTAATTCTAAGAGCGGATTAAATTCTGCCAAGGGGAATGGATTAAATTCTGCCTAAGGGAGTGGATTGAGTTCTGCCGAAGGGATTAGATTAAATTCTGCCAATGGAGTGGATTAAATTCTGCTAAAGCGCGTGGATTAAATTTTACGAGAAGAATGGTTTAAGTACGTTCAGATAAATTATATTTGGAAGCCGAGGAAATCACAAATGTAGTAAAGAAGAAGAATAAATTACTACAAATTGGAGGCGCACAGTTACAGGAAATTGCGTTTGGGCTACCAGGGGTAGCCCAAAGAGTATTCTCGTCCCATGTAAAAACTGCTTAAATTATCTGGATGCAATCATTATATACGGAGCATCCGAAACTGAACACAAAATAAATTCGGAATAAATGTAAAGTTAAGATAGAGCAGTTGAAATCAGTAAAGCCTGACCCGCAGAAAGTTGAAGTTATTCGCAATTTCCGCGCACCCACAAACAAAGAAGAAGTAAGGAGTTTTCTAGGACTCGTAACATACCTTGGAAAATGTATACCAAACCTTGGCAATCTTCCGGATTCTCTTCGACTACTCATAAGGCATGCAACGAAATTACAACGGGGACCAAAACAACAGGGAAACTTCCGAAAACTTAAAGGAGAGATAGAGCAATTGTCTACATTAGCGTTCTTTGATCCAAAGCTACGCACGCAGTTAATAGCTGATGCAAGCCCAATTGCTTTATAAGTGGTTCTGCTGCAGTTTGAAGTGGTGAATGAACCACATATAATTTGATTCGCAAGCAAGAGCCTCACTACCGTAGAACGCCGATATTCACTAACTGAAAAAGAAACCCGCTTGAATAGAAAGATGGCTTTTAAGACTCCAGGCGTTCAAATTCCAGGTTATCTACAAACCAGGGAGGTCGAAAATTGCTGATCCACTGACAAGGTTGTGCAAACTTGAATCCGACGTAACCTTCGACAAACCAAACGAACACCATATACAATCAATCATCCAAGAAGCAGTCCCCTGAGCATTATCGTTCTCTGAAATCATAAGTGGTAGCGAAATAGACACAGAAATTGCAACAGTTATGATCAATCTTGTAGACGACTCATGGACCACCGGTGATAACAGTCTAATCTACCCTTTTTGTCTTAAACTTACTGGCATAGGACCGTTACTCCTTCGAGGGAATAAAATTGTAATTCCTATAAAATTGCGAGGTCGCCTTCTTGAACCAGCACATAAGGGTGATCCAGGAGAAACGGTAATGAAACGCAGGCTGCGTTCTAAAGTATGGTGGCCTCAAATAGTTGATGAAGCTGAGAAGCATGTTAAGCGTTGCCACGAATGCTTATTAGTAGCACAACCCAACAGACCATCACCGATGACTAGCAAAAAACAGCCCGAGATTACGTTTTAGGCAAAGCGTACCAGGAACATCTCTTAGCAATTATTGATTACTACTGGCGGTACGTTCAAGCCACATTTACGAATTCTACCTCATCAGCAATGATCATTCGATATCTAGGAGAAGTGTTCCGTTGGTTGAACCTACCCAAAACTATGAAGGTAGAAAATGCTACTAACTTTAAGAGTCGAGAATTTAAAAGATTTCGCGAAACAATTGGTATCGAGATAGTAAACTCACCCTCATACTGACCGCAAGCGAATTGCGAGGTTAAAAATATAAGCAAATCACTGAAAAAACGTTCAGAAATCAGCTATGTAAAAATTTATCGGGACTACAAAAAGAAAATAATAACATACATAATGATGTACAATGTCACACCACATGGAACAACTGGAAAATGACCATCCGAACTACTTTTCAACAGAAGAATTTGAGACAAAATACCCGGTAGAGAGGACATAATCACAGAGGGATTAGATGACGAAGCTTATGATCGGGACCTCACGACGAAGGAAGCGGAAAAAAGGAAGGAAGACATTAAAAGAGGAGCGAGGGTGGATGAAATTAATCAAGGAGATCAAATGTTAGTGAAGAATACAGTCTTCCTAAGTCAATGAACACCTAATTTTGGAAACACCGGGTATGACGTGCTAAGCAGAAATGGGAACGAATTGACCCTATTTGGAAACGGAAAAGTTATAACACGAAACGTGGCGCGTGTAAAAAAGCTACCACGGTTATGTCCAACGCTGCCTAAAAATCATTAACATGGGAACCAGGATTATCAGCGAGCAGGGAGGATCATCAAGGCAGAGTGGACGCTTAACGTAAAACATCGGCTACTTCGCTACCCCATGTACCACCACTAAAACTTGTAAGAAAAGAAGGGATGTGGAGATCGGTGCAAATTATCGAATATCTCATTTTGTGATTTATACTTAGTAGATCGAGCTATGCGACCTACTTTCTGATAGGTAAAATGGACATAAAACTTTATGACGTCAACAATTAAATTAGCTGGGGGACTACACTAGGGAAAGTGACCAATTTAAAATGAGTTTTAATTTCAGACCTTGTGTGTTCTCCCGATTATGATTTTAATCATCCAATGCCAACAAAGAATTTCACTTTTCGGAGTACAATAGAATTAAATTCTACTACAGTGCAGTGAAATGTAACGCTATGCTGACATGTCATGATAGACAACTCGTTAACATGAATGGCCGAATTTGATAACACGCAAACCATCTGATGCAAATTTTGTAAAAGTTCGTTAGCTTACGAACAATTAATATTGTTGTACCACAGGCATCCCTGGAGGAAATTTGTCAACAGATCCACTTAAACGGATTTGCATCCCTGAAGAAATAATTAAACTTTTAATTAAACTTTTGCCCAAAGAATATGAATTCCCTAATAGCACGAAACATTCCGGGAACGTTTCACGGGAACCTTCAAAACGTTTCAGTAACGTTCCCGGATCGTTTAAATTATCTCCTGCATGGGAACGTTCCAGGAATGTTTAACTGGAACGTGAGGAGAACCTTTTCTTATTGTAATTTTTTACAACAATTATCTCGTACGCCGTAGAAGATGAGTAAAAATGGATGTCATTTTTGAAGTTTGAGTACCACTACACTAAAATATGATATCCATATTATAAAACGAAATCGATTTTGATCTATAACTTGCAGTTTACACTGTATTTATTTATAACAAACGTTTCCGCAAAACGTTCCAGAAGCTTTCTAGGTATGTACCGTGCAGATTATAAATAAAAAATGTAATGGTTTATTGTAATCAAACAAAAAAGGTTTTTATGTTGAAATTTAAAAAATTTAATTTAGGAAAAAAAGACAATTTCTCAACGAAAAAGTTCAATCTTCAAACTATAAAAATTTTTTAAAGAAAGAAAATTTAATAGTGAACATTTATTTCTTAGATTAAAAAATCATTTTTTAGTTGAAAGTTGATCTATTTTGTTGAAAAATGGTCTTTTGCTACTATTTAACTTTTTAAAATTGATTTATAAGCTATTTGCATCAAGTTGAAAATTTGGAAAAAAAAATTATTGAAAATTTATGACAATAAGACATCATAAGTGGATGTATTGATAAATCATGTATTCATTTAAAAAATGTAATTCTATAAAAATTATTATGTGAAATATTATCAGAGTGTGCGAGAAGTCTGGAAACACCTAAATAACTGTCGAGATAAAATATTATTAAAATGGATCCAACTTTCAACGAAAAAAATCAAATGGTAACATCTAATTTTACCTTGAATTTGACCTTTATGGTCATTTCAACGTCAAATTTGTGTTTTTTGAATGGATGCCTCTATTTTCGACATTGGCAATTGAAAGAGCGGAAATTTTACGTTTCAATATGTACTGAGGTTCAAGTCGTTGTTCCTGTGTAACGTTACACGTAAAGAACATACAGTTGACCATAAAATTACCTTACACTTGAAATAACTTAGAATTATTTTTTTGGCCAGTCATAGGGTCACCAGCCTGCCCCCAAAGAAATTTTGAAGAGGTTTAGGGGTTTTAGCAACATTATTTCTGTAAGCAGTCCCAGAGACCCTATCCCGCCCCTAAGAAAACTGGGAACGGTTATGGCTTCGACCAACATAATTTGTGTAACCAGTTACAGGGGTGCCTTTTCGTCCCAAGAGAACTAGGAAAGGGGTAGGTGTTGATCAGCTTCAACCTCTGACTGTGAACAACGATTTCATGGAATTTCATGATTTGTAGGAATACCGCAAGTTTGATGAATTCCATAAATTCCGTGAATTCGGTAAATTCTATGAAATCCAGAAATTCTGTAATTCCATAAATTTAATGAATTCCGTTAATTCCATCAATTCATTGAAAGCCATGAATACCGCAATTTGTTTAAGCCCCGTGCATTCTGTGAATTTCTTGAATTCAGTGAATTCCCTAAATTCCTTGAATTCCGTTAATTCCTTAAATTCCTTAAATACTTTGAATTCCTTATATTCGTTGAATGCTGCGTATCACTTAAATCCCTTCAGTTCCTGGAATGACTTTAATTGCATGCTGTTTAATACTCAGCTCTTATTTTAAAATAGAACGTGAAAGAGTTTTAGAAAAAAAATTTCCGCTTTTCTTTGGTTTTTACAAAATTATAAAAAAAAATTTAATATAATAAAAATAAGGCTGGCCGCTGGATCTATCCAATCATTTGAAAGATTAAAAATTTTGAATCACATGAGTTCAATTCTTGAGTTGTTCGTCACTTAGCAGACATCTCTTTGATATTTTTTTAAATAGATCCTTCAGCATGAATAAAAATCCATTTGTCCAAAAATTAAAGGACTAACATTGCCAAATTAAATATTTCTTGAATACGAAAATAATGTTTATTGTTAAATAATAAATATGTTGCTATTTCTGGTCTTGTTAGGAACAAGTAAAAAATCTGCTGTCGCCTCTATTGAACTAGGAAAGCTACTACCCATTAGTGGATAGTTCAACAAATACGCCACCGAAGTCAAAGCAGATCCTTTCTTGCTTCTTCTGTGTCACACAGTGAAGGGAAATTGCATCTCTTTACCTTCTGAAATTTTCTAATGAATAGTGATCCGATACAAATTCTTCAGAATACAGTAATTTCACAAGGTAAAGAGACACAGTAACGCATCAGTATGTCATATAGGAGAAGCAAAAAAGGATCTGCTGTGGCCTCAATAGTGTAACTGCTTAATGGTTCACTCATGAATGGCGGTGGTCCTATTTTAAATCCGAACTGAGGTGGATTTTTTATGGTTTCTCCTAATATAGGATCAGTAATCGACACTAATTTAATATTTAACATAATAATTAGTTATTTCCATGGTCAACATAATGATAGAACCATGTTAGCAACTTGTTAGTGAGAGAAAACTATAGTTAGCACGTTCTCTGTCCCTCTTATTGTTCTTAAATTGAAATAATTCACGAAGAATTCGAAATAGTTCAAATGATGATAAATCGGATCAATTACGAGTTCTATTTTGTTTGGAGATAGAACAGCTTGATAAGCGTACGTCAGAAATGAAAGACAAAATGTTATCAAGTTTGTTAAAATATACTTATCTTTTTATTGTGCAGTAATTAATTTTTGTTCCCCTGAATTACATGTAAGAATGTCATAAATGTTTAGATCATCAAAATAAAATTTAATGTAATTATCTGACCTTCGGACTTACATTTGAAAGAAACAGTGTGAAGAAAGTCAAATAATTTCAAAGAATTGATAAGATAGTGATTATAGCTATAAAAACTGAAATATTTTCAACGTCATTCATTAACTAGATCCTTGCCGTAATTCTTAACAAGTGGATTCATTTGGTTTAAAGAATGGAAACCCTGATTGCTCTTATATGCTTCATCTTAGTGATGCTCCCTGACTCTATTGGTAAATATAATAAAAGCTATATATAAAATTAATTTAGATTATGATCTATCCTCATTTATGCCTATTTGCATTGCAAACATTGATGATTTTCATATCTCGAATATGGCGGACAGAAATATTTTTTGAAACCTGCATGTTTCTCTCTTAATTTGAATTAGTAAAACTTTACAAATTTAATTAAACATTTGAAATAAAAGTATACTATAAGAAAGATAATCATGGAAAATAAAAAAGTTAAATTAAAGAACGCGATTTTTTCACATGTTTATTTCAAGTGAAACAATTACTACTAAAAATTGCATCGATATTGGCGTACTTTTGAGGATTGTCGTTTTTATATGCATAAAATACTAAAGATAAAAAATGTAATACTTTGTATATTGTTGCAGAGTCAAGTACACCGTTCGACTTTTTCGCTGATAAGCCCCCTGTTTCTTGTATTTCTTACAAAAGTCGTTCCTCTACATCTTCTCCTGAAAGAAATCATTCTCATGAGATGTCTCATTCTCAAGCGGAACCCCCTCTTCGTTACAGGTCCAGATCTCCTCGTGCCATGGGTCATTCTTCTTTCAGGCCCATATCTACTGATATAAGGCTTCCTTCTCCGGATGGACATGGATGTGGAATTGAACAACTTCCCTTCATTCGCCTTGTGCCCCTTAAATGCCCGAGCTTGATATTCGAATTTCGAAGATATACTTTTCCTAACGACGAGTCAATTAAAATGAAAATAGAAAAGTCTAAATTTGTCCCTGTGTCACCCGGAGAACAAATTGTAATGGCAGCGTCCAATGGTGATGCCTTTGCAATATTGGAGTCTTTTAATGTACTTTCTGGAATATATAAACATATTAATTACTATGTGAGACGTGCGAAAATAAACATGGGAAGCGGCACGGTTACCGCTTTGACCCGCGAGGAAATCATGCGAATTCCAGTTGGAGCGCAACGCGCAATCAAGCATAATTATATAGTAGACTTCGCTATAACATTATCACTTTAACTGTAGCGATCTATATGAAGCTTTATCTACTAAATATTACATTAGTTAAGTACTCATATAAAATGTAGATTTAACCAAACATTAGTTTACCTTTTATTAATAGAAACGTTGCCCCCACTATATTTTCGTAAAACCTAATTATAAAGGAACTGTAGAAATAAAAGTTTACGAATTTTTTTAAATATCGCGTGTATTAATAAATAAATAACTTTTACTTTTAAATGCTATACGAAGAAATTCAAACCTGTACAACTAGATTTTCACAATTCCGTGGAAGGCATAGTCATTAGAGTAGTATTTGTCACGTGTTACCAGTTGGGCAGTGACCTGATCAGATGACTGTATGTAACTCATTGTTGACACCTTCGTTAGTGCAATGGTAGCGCATTGTACTTTGATCTGGAGGCCAAGGGTTTGATTCAGCAGTCTAAAGTCAAATTTTACAGACCCTCACTCATTATGCTTCCAATAAAGTACATTCTTAAAATCGTGCATAGAATTACAAATAAGAAACCTAGATAGTAGCCTTTCATTAAGATGTGTATCAAACGCCAGTTCAGAAACCTTCATAAATGCGAAGATCAATGAGAGTCTAAGCACGTTTTGAGGATGCCTCCTTAATATTTTTACCGAATATAAAAAAAACGTTAGGCTGCCTTTTAAAAAAAATTCAATATCTGTCGTATTTTGATCAATTTATTTAACTATTTTCGAAAAGAACAGTTTTTTAAGACAACAAAATTCAGGTCCATTTACGTGAAAATTATATAAATTAAAAGAATGAAACAAAAATTCCAGAAAAATAAGAAAATAAAGAATATTCTAGCGTAAATATTTGAGAAATTATGAGATCCTAAAGTGATTTTTCAGTAAACAAAACATTAACGCTTTTTCTACTTATACAGATAGTACAAAATACCTTCATGATTCTCTCAAAATTTGAATCAGTATGATTTCACTAATTAGATTAGACATATGAGATAAAAGTATGATATGAGAAAGAGAATCATGGCAAATAAAACTGTTGAATAAAATAACACGATTGTGTCACATGTTTATTCCAAGTGAAACAATAAGATAGCAATATTCTAAAGCTTGTAAATTGTCACATCATATTGTAACCGCCACATCCGCCAACAAAACGTAATTATATGTATAAAATTGTAGAACATTTCTTTACGTTTTCTGTTTTATGCAGCCATTACGAATATCAACTTGACAATGATTAGTACTGCGATTTAATACCGGAACTATTTTTTTAATGAAAAAAGCACATATTGGATTACTATATAAAAAACAAACGGAAATGCAATAAAAATTGTATAAAGTTATAAAAAAAATGTAAATGCATGATAAAGAACATTTTATTACTTAAGGATAATTTATAACTATTTATAGTATAATTTCGGTTTAAAATAGTAAAATAGAAATAAACACTTAATTGCAGAACATGGAAACTGTTTTTTTTTAAATTTTGATTATAAAAACTGTATCTAAGTTGTCGAATTTAGTTTCCACAAATTCTAAATCATGTGCGAAATTTGCACAAAGCTTAAGGAAAACTCTAAATGCAAACATGAATTGAAAACTGAAGAACATAAAATGAAAAAGGCATTTTCGAATTTTAAATGATATGACTCGTACTCAAGTCGGAACTCAAGGTGGAAAAAACTGAGAAGGAGAAAGAGAAATATGAACTTAAATATATTAAATTGTAATTGTTTTTAATTATAAAAATTGTGCTCGATTAGGCCCCCCTATACTTTACTTTTGATATATTTCCAAAAAT
>NC_046657.1:28783428-28795429 GCF_010883055.1 Belonocnema kinseyi | reverse complement strand
CTTGCGATCTATTTGATAGACCAAAGAGTTTGTGTGCGAAATTTGGTGACGATTTGTCAAAAACTGTGGATTTGCATAAGCATCATCCGCTTTAGGCCACTTAAGTTTACATATTTTAAAAACTGTGCCCCTCCCCCCACTCCATTTTGCTTAATACTTTTACGACCTGACTAAGATCCCAAAAATTATTAGTGAAAATTTGTTATTTGGGAGTCCAAAGAATATTTGTACAAAATTAGATGCCGATTGGTCAAAAACTGTTACTGCCCTCCTCCCGCTTTCCCCACTCCTTCTTATGCCCCCCATGTTCTTAACACCTATTTTGGAATCCAATGAATATGTATGGCAAATTTTGTGACGACTGGTCACAAACTGTGGATTTGCATAAACATCAATTTTAGGCTACTTGATTTTATATATATACAGTCAATGCTGTTTTGAATTTTTTGTTAAACAAAAGCTGTTATCAGTTAGTGATTCGGGTTGCGGTAGGAGCATCTCCAGTGCCTCATCTACACATGTATAAATTTCCAACTTGATTTATACAACGGTGTGGGCCTTAAAGAGCCTCTAGGCCACAAATTTTAATTTTATATAGTAGATTTTCGTGTATTCAGGAATTCTTAAAATGCTTACGAGTACAACTATGGAGAACAATTTTTTTAAGATGCTTCAACTACAGTGTTTTTTATAGCTTTGTATTTCAACTACATTGTGCATTTTTAAAATAAAATTTACCTCGCTATAAAAATTTTTACGTAAATATTTAAGGAATTATCGAATGGCAATGTTTTTATAGTAAGTTTGTTTTTGTTTAATAACAAATTGATTACGAATGAAAGCCACGTTTTGCCAACTTCGACCAGTGAGACAGTCATCGAAAAAATTTTAGTTGAAGTAACTTATCGTGAGAAAGGTGTTCTCCAGACTTTCAAAAAGTTTTCCTGAAAATTTGGAGGAAATCGGTCGAAAATGGTGGAAACGGCAGCGAATTGAAGTCAACACACGCTGCCGCTATAGCATTTTATTGCCCTTTACCGCTGCTGCCTAGCTGCTTAGGAACAAAGACCGATAAGCAGAGCACTTCAGCGGCAGCGTATTTTGACTTCAAGTCGCTGCTATTTCCATAATTTTTGACCGATTTCTTCCAAATTTTCAGGAAAACTTCTTCAAAGTCTAGTGTACAACTTTCTCGCGATAAGTTACTATAACGAAAATTTTTCCGATGGCTGTCCCACTGGTCGAAGTTAGCAAAACGTGGTTTTCGTTCAGAATCAATTTGTTATTAAACAAAAACAAACATATTAGCTTTTTAAACAAAGCGCGTTATTTGAAGGCGTCGCTTATATATTGAGAATACACCATACAAATTTCAAGCACTTTTAAAATTTGTCGGCCACGTCAAACTGAATACGAATGTATATATTTTGTTTCACGTTTCGGCTACTTTTGTTGTCGATAGATTTTCCCGGCTGGACGATACTTATACCCGTTTTCGAGCGGAGAGACCTTCAAACCTCGATTCAAGCATAGGTTTATGCCCACTGCGATTTTTTAGCTTTCATTTTTTATTTTTCATGATCACTTTAATATTTCTTCTTTATTTTGCATTAATTTTTATTTTTATCTTTTGAAAAATGTGTAGCGTCCGATAAAAAAGTGATATTAAACACATTTATGGATCTCTTCAATGCATAATTCTTGGGGATTGATATTTTTTGAATCTTGCGTAGTTTGATCGCAAAGTTGACTTTTTGATTTCTTTTTCATGGGTAAAACCCAAACCGTTCATCGGAAAATGCTAGTAAACAAACACATTTACTTGAATTAAAGTAAACAATAATGTCTCAACGAAAAATGTAATGGTTAATATTTTAAATAAAGGTTCTGAGGTAAATTTTTTATTGAAAATTCATGTTTTTGACCTGAAAATTCAGCTTGAATAACAAGATCGCTCGCTCCTATAGCTTAGCCTTCCTCGCTTCGCCTCGCCTCGCTTTGCATGCATTTGACTGCTTTCTCGCTTTGTCTTCTCGCTTTGCCTCGCACTGTCACCTTCTACTTCCGAGACTGATGCCTGACACTTATCTACTGTTTACAATATTTACAATTTTCTCACACCTACTTCCTCTCTTATTGGCGATCATTCCTCCTCCATTCATTTCCTTCCTTTTTTCACTTCTTCCTCTCTTACCCAACACGCCCTTTATGCATGATACTGTTCTTTGTCCCTCTTTCATGCAACAATACCTCCACGTGTATCGCACTGTCGTTCACCCCTTCATACTCCTCTATCCAGTTCTGCACTTTTGGATCCCCCTTCCTGCACAATTCAAACATCCTCTTCTCTCTGGAAAGCCATAACCTATTAGCATTCTCCATGCATCCGCATCTCACCCTCGCTATAAGTTCCTGATTTCCTTTCCCTCATTTCTCACGCAAATATCGCGCTCTCTTTATTGTCGTAATCCACTCATAATTCCTGTTAAACCTTGACTCCCTTATTCTCACCTCCCCTTTTGCCTTATCTGTCTCTTTCTCTCCCTCTATGTCATTTTTTTTAATCATCTCACATACCTTCCTTGCTTCCTCGTCCATCCTTTTCACTTAATCCGTCTGCAATCCATTCGTTCTGAAATACCTTTCACTTTCCATCACCATCTTCCCACCCTTACCTCATTTGTTTGCTGTGTAACTAGTTGCTTCAAAAATAAAGTTGCTTACCCCACTCAGGATTTTGACTTGCTTGTTTCGAAACAGAGGGATCTAGAGAAGAATGCATTGAAGAAGGTTGTTTTTTCCGCCGAAAGAGCAATTTTAAGGGCGCCGGAACTTTAGAAGGCAAATCACTCTGCGAACTCAATTCTGTAAGAACCAATAGAAATAGATAAGTTTCTAATTTTGAATACTATAAATGAAAAAACCTTATTCCGGAAGCTGCAGTATCATTCATCAAAACCTGCGTATGGTAATGTTTTATAATTCGCAATATACAAAAGTCAATCCTGAACATAAAATAAATGGACCTTAAGCAGTTCAGGGACCACACGATGCTCCTCGGCTCGATTCGTCATTATTTTTATAATCCAATTTAGGCTTATTTTTTCAGGTTTATTGTATGTACCGTATTTACTGCCTTGCCTAAGTGACCGTAAATCACAAGATTTACTAAATATCTTACCAAATTAACGGCAGTTAGAGTAAATCTGGTAGATCGTAATTTAAAAAATATTCAAGAAGACTGCGATATTTTTTTTTGTCCCACAAAATGTAATCAATTGTAAAAGTGTGTTTTCCAAATGAAATCGCTTGAAACATTATTAGATTAGAAAAAAAATGAAAAAGTGTTTAATTCGTGAATAAATTTAAACTCTTTCATGTTCATAAGACACAGAATTTACGACCAGTTTCGTCATATATAGCTTTCAATTTACATATTTTGCGACGGATTTCTGAACTGAATTGTAGCTGTGAAGTATGTGGTCCCCTTTTTTCTCGTAACCTCTGTTAGCAAAAAAACTTAAGTTTAAAACGTTATAGGTAGATAAACGTTTCTTTTTCGGCTTGCCGGACTTTAAAAATTAACTAGCCTACACTTCTATTTTTTTACAGAAATTTTTAAACACAAACTGTTAAATATGCTTTTATAGCCTTACCTTCTTCGCTTTGCCTCGCCTTGCATACTTGTCCCTAATTTCCTCTGCCTTATATTGCAACCTTAGCCTACGCGGCTAATAGCTAATACGTATCTACTATTTACAATATTTGTAATTTTCTTACACCTTTTTATCCCCCATTTCATTCAAGAATACCCCTATTATTATCCCACTCGTTTCCACCTCATCACGCTCCTCGAAACAGTGCTTCAATTTTGCATATCCCTTCTCGCACAATTTACACATCCTCTTCTCTCTAAAAAATCAGAAGATATTAATATCTTACATGCATCCGCATCTCAACCTCGCTATGAGCTTCTGAATTCCTTGGCACCCACAGTTTCTGTTAAACGTTCATTCTTTAATTCCCTTCTCTCCTTCTGCCTTCTCTCTCTGCATGCTGCTCTTCTTAACCATCTCACATGCCTTCCTTCATACTCGTGCATCCTTCTCACTTTATGCATCTGCTACCTATTAATTTTAAGATACCTTTCCCTTTTATACAGTGGCATTATTGAACTTTCTCTTCACCCTCCTGGGAATCACTCAAACCTCCATACTTTCCTCACTACCTCTTTCAGACTCTTTCTAACGTCTTGTGTACTAAACAGCCATGATTCATCCTTTATCCCGCCCAGTCTTGCTGCCTTTGACCTTCTTAACTTCACTATGTGTGTATCTACCTCCTCGTCATTTAACCCCTCCATTTCTACCTCCCTCGTTCTTCTACTCCCATTATCTCTCTGTCGTGAACGCTTTACGATTTGGTGATGAAATATGGAAACTTGTGATTGATTAAACAAAAGTAATCTATGTTGCAGAAATTCAAAATAATACCGTCTTTACAATAATTTTGCATAAAACTGCCATGCGGCATCTTTTTTAGCGCTTTCCGAGCTCATAACAAGGGGACTGGGTTAGTCAAAATTGAAAGATATTGGGCGGTTATTATTTTCTGAAAATTTCTTGATAGGCGACTCAACTATTTCTTCTTAAACCCAACTATTCACATTAAAAGATCCACTGTAATTCCAAAAGCCCGCGGGCAATGGTTTAATGCTGACCAGTTTAAATAAATTAGAGGGGGTGGTCGATCCCCAAAAATCTATTTTCGAATTTTTACAGATATAAATTTGGATCGCTTTAGTGCTCAAACTTTAAAGTCTTTTTATATGCAGCAAGAAAGAGGAGGTAGAGTAGAACCTCGCTTATCCGAGCCCGCTTTATCCGAGTTCGGGGTTATCCGAGGTTGAAACATAGATAGTTGACCCGTCTTATTCGAGCTATAGCGCAAGATTAGTCCGTATTATCCGAGCCTTAAGCATTATTCATACAAATGAACTTGTCTTAACCAACCAGAGCAGATCATCCTAAACTTCTGCTCTGATTAGTTAATAATCAAAATACTCTCTATGTCAAGAACTGTGTTATACTGAGACTTTCTTTTTATTTGAAATTCCGTTTTATCCGAGTTTCCCGATTATATAAATTGGGGCAGGTCCACAATAGCTTGGATAACCGAAGTTCTACTGTAATCACTAAACGGATAGATCACACCGCAGGTAGGAAACGTTGGAACCATGTGGGTCCTTTCGTACACAAAAAATAGAAAAATAAACGTGAAAACTTGAAATTATTTAATATATTTTTATGTAGCACAAATTCACTCCTACCCAATGTATTTTTTATTGAACAAATAAAAAATTCGATTTTCAAAAACTTACAGGATGTTAAAAACATTGCAGGAAAAAAGTCGCACGCCTCTAAAAGGGGGTATAAGTAGAAAAATAATGGGTATGGTCACTGAAATTACACTTACCAACGAAATGAAGATAAACCAAAAATATAAAAATTAGGAAGCAGCAGGCGTTCTTCCTTTTTTCTCTTTGCATTAGATAGATTTTGTAAATTTCGACTGAGGAATTTGGAATGTTTGCACCAATATATATACTAAACTTCACCCGATTTCTATAAGCCTATTTGCACCGTTGGAAACTTTTTCCATGGTAGCGAAAACTGCCGGTTTGTAAATGGGCTATCTTTGCACATGAGTGCTGGAGGTAAATTCTTGTTGGATTTAAGATCAAGTAAATTAAATGTATACTAATATAGACGAATTTTTAACAAAGGACGTAAACTTTCAACTAAAATAGTTGAATTTATAAACTAAAAAGTTTATTTTGGACCAAAAAAAGAATTATTAAATTTTCATTGAAACAAATTAATTTTTAATTAAAAGAAAGACTCGCCATTCAATTATACTTTCTAAAATAATATCGCCTAAAAATAATATTTCTTTTTAACTTGCCTCCTTTTTATAGTAAAGAGTGACACCACTCTAGGATGATGGAAAAGCGAAAATTAGAGATTAAAAAAGTAAAGGATTCAATTGCTTGTAAAATTTTAAACGCGTTTTTCGGGAAAGAATTTTTTTCAAATTGGGAGGACCCGGAACTCACTCCGCTTGCAAGTTTAAGCACGTCTAGGGAGCGCGCTGTTAGTTATTTGTAGACCTTTTTTATGTGCACAATTTTGGTTGATTTATCTCTTTTCATATCTTCCTTCTTTGACAAGAAAATTAAGTTATTTCCACCGGTCAATCTCCAGCGTCCGCGCACAATATACTTCAGTCTTTACAGTGGGTGTTTGTAACCCATACGTAGCATGTCCCCACGTAGAGAATAGGAAAATGTTTGCTGGAAACAGAGGGTAAAGAAGAAATTAAATACACTTTGCGGACCAAACAGACTGGGTGAAGGTATGGTGTTCCAGACGGTGTCTCTAGGGTACCAGCTTGCCTGCTAGAATACTATTACCTTACCCCCCGCATGTTGAGCTCTTCGAAGGTAGACTTATACTTCTCTAGCTACTTGTGGAAACAGAATGGGGACGAATCAAGAAAACCTGAACCGCAGTATATGTGAGAAGTTTGGGAGGTCCATCAGGGAAGCACAAGATCTCAATAAGGAGCTACAAAACGTTTTGAAAGAAATGTTGGCACACTGCCAAACAAAAGTAAATATGAACCTGCCAATAAAAAAAATGATTTGCCAAAGCAGAACGGCTAGCGAAAAAAGCGAAGAAAAAAACCACATCAGCTGAACGTTACTTTAAGTACGTCAAAAAGTGTGTTTGCACTCTTTCAACGCAATGAGTTAGAGAAAGATGCCTTGAGAAGAAGGAAAAGTTTACTTGAAATACAAGCCAAACACGAGGAAACAGGAAAAGGCGCGGAGGGGAGCTCGACCCGAGACAGTTCTCATAAGTCGGTGCTGACGAAGAGGGCCTTTAGGGGACACCTAAATGCCTATGTGGAATTAAACGAGTAATTAGCGTCGACACTCCTTTCTACAGGACATTTGAAAGTGGGTTGTATGTCCTGCAGAGTCCGTCAGAAGACAGCGGTTATGTGCTCTTATCGCTGCCAGGGCGTCGGCTACATGGCGGCAAATTGTGAGTCCTGACAGGACCAAATCATGCCGGAGGTGCGGTGCGGAGAAACATAAGTCTGCGGAGTGCGTCGGCACGTCAACGTCCTATCTCTGTGCTGCCGAAACTGAGAAATCTCTGACTGATCATCTGCCAAGAACAATGCGGTGCCTGTCTTTTATGGATGCCACCCTATCAAGGAAGCCTCCAAAGGAACAGTAATAAGAAGACCAGGTTAGCTAAACAACAGTTCGCCGAAGCACTGCGTAGAAGCCTTACCCGCAAGTTCCTGAAGTAATAAGAAAGCGAATTCCGGGAACATGTGTTGGCTGAAGGGGGATTTTATTTAGTAGTAATCTGACGGCTGGGTGTCTTGTGCAAGACTTTCCACAGAAACATGGATACTTCACTCCAATTCAGGACCGGAAAATAATTCACCGAGCGAGCACAGGACTCGGAAAATGGGACTTATAGTATGACGTACGAGGTTGCTCTGCTCGCTCCCACTACGGGAATACGGTGGCCTAATAATGACGTGCGTTTGTCGCCGGATCCTTCGAAACCTCAGAATTAGTTTACCCACAAAAAATGACAAGATGGCTTATTTATATAAGCAGAACATTTGAGAATAATATTGAAAGGAATAAAAAAGATTTGTTGAAAAAAGAAACCTTCTCAATGTATCTTATAACCTATTACACTTTCTCCTTGTAGCAGAAACTGAAAAGAAATACATGATTTTCTTTAAAAAACAACATATTTCTGTATCAAGAGATTTTGCAATTTCAAGTGTATAACCTACCTGATTTCAAATAGATTCGATGTGGTAATAAAATACAGACTAAATGTATAATTTTCATCTAAGGGTACTATTTGAGGGTTTATTTTCAAGACTCATACCTAAAATTGAGTAAAACACGAAAAAAACGCGAATTTCGCATATACCTTTTATATATGCAATTTTTCAATATCTCATTTTTGTTTAGAGGTAGATTTTCAATGTTAGGTTTTGATATTTGAAAAATAATTTTTCGTTTGTCTAGAGTACATAACATGAGACAAAAACATTGTCGTACTTACTTTCGCCTCACGTGTATATTTTTCTCCGGAGGGCATTTTTACAGTGTTAGCTTGAAGTTTTTTTTTCTGTCTTTTACGTTTCTGAACATTCTTCTTTATGTAACTTGACAGTATTAATTTGGCATTAAGTTATGTCATATCGACATCTACCATTTTTCAGTAGTTCATGTGTTTTACGAGATCTTCATTTCAGTTCAACAACATTTTAAAATGTGGTACAAAATGATCAAAAAATTAACACTAAATTGTTCAATACTGAAAAAGAAGAATTTATGGGTGTAAATTCATCGCTTTTAATTGATGAAAATACTTCATTGAAAACACAGGGCGACAAAATTTGACAAAAGTCAAAAGCCAGAAAGCAGTCCAAACATTTCCGAAGAATTTTGATGCGCTGAATTCGAATCCGAACTCAAAATTGCTCCTGTACGTCAGGTTTTAAAGATGTCCTAACCGAAAGTGCAAAAAACGCCTTTTTTAGCGGTTTTCGAGTTTATGTAACTGTACAAGAAAAATGTCTCCCACAAAGCTAATATGGAATTTGAAAGTACTAATCTTTCCCTTTCAAACCTACTTGGAATTATTAGAATATCTTTATTTTTCACCAAAGTGTTGTCATTTAAAATTTTTCATTTTAGCGTCTTAACCCATTAACGCTGAGGTGTTAAGATGTATACAACGCATTCTCTATTGCTGACGGTACGATATTTTTTCTTCAAAATATTGTTTCAGGGGTTTCCGAGGGTGCCCTTTCTATTGCCGGTGTCAGTTTTTTGTTATAAACCCTAGAAGATCCAATACGGCGGCCACAATTTAGGGCTTTAAAAATATGTTTGGAACCAAACTTTTCACATTGATAAAACAATAAAAAATATGGAACCCGTATCTTTTCATTTGTACAGAAGCCGTTTTCTAGAGGTAGAAACCACCCCTAACAAGCCACAAGCATGGTAACCGACCTGACTCTGGGAACAATAAGTTTAGTCGCATATTTTTCTTGGAATAATGAAGTTCCATGCCACAATTGGGTCAACCCATCTACCTGCTAATCCGCCTACCCAGAAATCACCCCTACCAAGTCATAAGCAGGCTAACCCACCTAACCCTGGGAGCAGCGAATTTAGTCGTATACATTTCGTGAAATAATTGAATTCCACACTACAAGTGGGCTAACTTTTAAATTCAATTTTTCAATTTAGCGTATTAACCCATTAACGCCAAGATGGTATGTCACTGTCCCTTGAAAACGTTATCTAAAGGGTTTTTGGGGGTTCCTTTTCGATTAGCTCAGTTTTTTGCTGTAACTCCTAGAAGAGCGAATATAAAAAACAGTTGGGGCCTTAAAAAAATTTACCATTATGATTAATTTAATATTGTAAATTTACTTAGGATTTTCCAGCTTACTAAGGCAAGACTCAATATTTTCCAGCCACTTAAGGCTGGACTTGGGATTGTTCAGCTAAGCAAGGAAGTACTTAATATTTTCCAGTCAATTCAGGCAAGACTTTCGATTGCCCAGGTTATCAAGGAAAGACTTTATATTGCCTAGCCAATCAAGAAAAGACTTTGAATTGTCCAGCCAATAAAGGCAAGACTTTTTATCGCCCAGCCAGTCAAGGCAAGCCTGACGATTGCCCATTCAGTTAAGGCAAGACTTTGGATTGTCCAGCTACACAAGGAAGTATTTAATATTTCCCAGCCAATTAAGGCAAGACTTTAGATTGCACAGCCAATCAAGGAAAGACTTTAAATTGCCCAGTCCATCAAGGAAAGACTTAGAATTGCCCAGCCAATAAAGGCAAGACTTTGTATCGCCTAGCGAGTCAAGGCAAGACTTTAAATCGCACAGTTAGTCAAGGCAAGACACTGAATCATCCAGCGAGTCAAGGCAAGACTTACGATTGTATGTCCAATGAAGGTGAAACTAATTGCTTGTTTTCTCATGAAAACTTTCGCGCTTCATGTCAAACGATCGTTGAAGAGACTTTCGTTTATGACTAGTAAGGTCATTATCATTTTTTTGCAAAGAACAGCAATAGTCGGCCATAATTCTTACATTGCATCGACCTTGATAATGTTGCTCTTTTCGGTGAAAGTCTTGATAAAAGCGTTCGCCCATTTCTTCACTGAATGATCCAACATTTTCTGTTATATAACCCAAATGAAATTTGAGAAAATGTAATTTCATACTCATTAAACAACCTAATCTTTTAAAATTCTTTAACATACTAGATACAATAGTTCTAAACTTTGGATCTCGATTGATCTCAAGACTTTCACAAACAACATTATACTGACCGACTGTCCACTCTAATCTATCTGGCTATTTCTCCGTTCTCCAATGTTTATCCCTTGCACGACTGCCCAAAGGCAAAGAAAACAAGGGTATTTAATGTTTCCTGATTGTAAACCTATTGTAAGATATATCATTTTGAAGTCACCACAAATAAACCAATTACGGACATTGTATTTTATTTTTATCAGGAGTAATTGGAAAGTGTCATAAGATTCTTTCAGTCATAAGATTCTTTCTCTGGCGTATATAAGCTTATTTTACATAAATTAATAAGTCCTTCGATATCATTACAATACACAATCCCACTATTTCTGTAAACAGTTACTCTAGTCCCAGGTAACAATAGTTTCCTCTCTTTGAATCTTAAAGCGCAAAGCTCAGCCTTATCTTTTGGAAGATCAAGGTCACGTATAAAATCGTCTAATCCGTCTTGGTCAAAAAATGTAGGACTTTCATCATCTGATTCTTCCCAAGAAGAATCTTCAGTTGCATTAGGATCGCCAGTATCCATTGACTCGTGAGTTGATCGGTCACTTTTGTTTTTAGAGTGATTTCTAATACCAATCTTGGCTTGTGTAACACTTTTTACATCAGGGAAAACCATCTTCTCCAAATACTTTTTAGAAAAACAAAAGTAATCTATGTTGCAAGAATTCGAAATAATACCGTCTTTATAATAATTTTGCATAAAACTGCCATGCGGAATTTTTTTAGCGTTTTCCGAACTCATAACAAGGGGGCTGGGTTAGTCAAAATTGAAAGATATTGGGCGTTTATTATTTTCTAAAGATTTCTTGACAGGCGACTCAACTATTTCTTCCTAAACCGAACTATTTACATTAAAAGATCCTCGGTAATTCCAAAAGCCCGCGGGCATGGTTTAATGCTGGCCAGTTTAAATAAATTATAGGGGGTGGTCGATCACCAAAAATCTATATTCGAATACTCCCAATTTGACAAATTTAATCTACAAGCATGACAAATTGAGGTTGGTACCCACGGTTTATCCAAATTTTTCAGTGAAGTCCCATAACAGTTGAAGTATGACGTTTTTATCGAATCATTAATTGATCGACGGTATTTCTCCGTTTCATACTTTCCAGAAACGTGTCAAAACGTATTAACTTTCTTAGCGCAAGGAGTTCTTGAACTCATTTTTTTTCTTATAATGAACAGTAACGTGAAAATTTTAAAACTCACTATATACAAAAATCACGATCGACACGAAATGTAACCGCTAGACAGATTTCAAATACAAAAAGAATTTTATTACCTACGCATCCAACCGTTAGTCGGCCACTCAAACGTGATCTCTAACACGGAAAGATTTGTAGCAAAAAACGAATTTCATCACCTACGCATAACACATCATAAAAGCGTGGCTAGCTCAGTGAGCCAGCTAGGGATGGAAGCAGTGTTGCCAGATCAGTTTTTTCGCTTCCCGCGAGGGGTCGCTCGAAAACCCGCTAAAAACCGCCAAATTCAAAGAACAATTGTTTCTACTAAAGCTTAAACATTTTCAGAATATTGTAAGATCTAA
>NC_046657.1:28774393-28783328 GCF_010883055.1 Belonocnema kinseyi | reverse complement strand
CCCGCTAGTTTTCCCGCCAACCGCAGTAACTTAATTTTTACCGCTGACATGGTTTCAAAACCGCTAGATCTAGCGGGAAAACCGCCAATCTGGCAACACTGGATGGAAGACTGTCTGCGCCGTAGAACGGCGCGCGCATACAGCGAATGTGAACATTAGAATGCACACAGAGTGCGCAGTAGCATTCCGCGCAGTCCGTCTTCTTTTGTTTTATCAATGTGCGAAGTTTGGTTCCAAACGACTGCACGCTTTTTTGTTGGCATTTTGTGCGGGTTCCTTTGTTTTTTTTAAAGCCCTAAATTGTGGCCGCCAAAAAACTGACGCCGGCAATAGAAAGGGCACCCTCAAAAACCTCAGAGATAATATTTTGAAGAAAAAATATCGTACCGTCAGCAATAGAGAATACGTTGTATAAATCTTGAAAACCTGACGTACAGGAGCAATTTTGAGCTCGGATTCGGATTCAGTGCATCAAAATCCTTCGGAAATATTTGGTCTGCTTCCTGGCTTTTGACTTTGTCTACTTGTGTAATCTACAAAATTGTTTGTTTCAGTTTATTTTTTATGCTTGACTTTTTTAAACCTTTCACTTATCCAATCCTGCTGTAAGGAGTACAGCTAGGGCCTTTTTCTCAGGGTATTTTTTTGTTTCTAAAAGGTGGCAGAGGTTGCAAGCACGCAAAATATACCAACAGTTTAACGAAAATTTAAACAGGTATACCCGCACTTTTTCGACTTAATTGCAAATTCTAGCCGCACTTTTCTAAAATATCAATCTTTAATTTCTTCAACATCGGCCCCGTGAACTTATTTTCGCGGGGGCTTAAACTTTGTTATCATTGTTAAAATATATTTTTCGCATATATTTATTTTGGAAAATATTTTGTAGCATATTAAATATACAATTAACGAAGAAGTAATTATAAAAAGTGAAGAAACCATTATTTTGATGATCAAAAACGAATTTACGTATGTAAACAAACAAAGGACAAACCTGAAAAATTTCAAAATTTGGGTCGGAAGATTTTATTAAATCGGTAGATCCAATCACTTCATTAAAATTTAAAGTACATTCGTATTAATTTTTATGTTGAAAATGCACCATTTTAGTCAAAAAAATCATCTATTTTATTGAAATGTTTCACTTTTAGTTGCAAATTAACTTTTATATTTTAGTTGAATTTTCAAGTCGCAAGAATCAACCTTCTACAAAATAATTAATTTTCAAACAATCCGTTGAATTTGAATTTAAAAAAGTAAATTTTTAACTACCAATTAAATGTGAAAATTTGCAGTTAAAAACAGATTACTTCCAACAAAAAATAGCTGAATTTACTCAATTAAAAAAAAGTTTATGAGGTTATTTTTTACACGTAGAACAAAAACTACGTATCCTATCAAAAAGTGATTAATAAAAAATATTATCTCTTTTGAGGTAACTAACTTTTGTGTCTAAATTTTTGCTCATGTCTTGTGTCGTTTTTCACAATTTTTCATTTTCCGTGTTATTCTTTAAGATTAAAACAAAAACCAACGCGGCCTTTAAAAAAATGATGAATCGAAAATTTAAGTAGAAAACAGGACAAACATTGAAAGAGGGGAAAAGTGGAAAGACTCACACCTGTAATATATAAGTAGAAATTTAATGTGTTTTAAGAAATATTAGCTCACATTGGCATTTTATTATTATTCACGATCAAAAATCATTAGTACCATTTTAATTTTACTTTAGATTACAAACGACATTATATATTAGTTATATATTTAGAATAGTTGAATTATTGAAAAAAATCATAAATCTTTATCAAGTTCCAGGGCACATGTATATCATGATACCTGAATGTTAGAAAATCAAGTGATCGTCTAAAACGACCACTCTAGTGTTGGTCACCTGAAAGAAACACTCTGTTTTTTTAGTAGGCCGGATTTCACAAGATTCAAGCAATGCAAGTAATTTAAAGAACTCATGAAATTCAAATAATTCAAGGAATTCTAAGAATACAAGCAACTCGCGAAATTTACGGAATCTACTGAATTCAAGGATTTCAAGAATTTACGTAATTTAAGGAATTCAAAGAATTCACGGTATTTTAGGAACTTATGGAATTGACAGAATCAGAAAAATTCACGCAATTTAAGGAATTCGTGAAATTCAAGAAACTCAAGAAATTAACAGAATACGAGGAATCACACAATTTAAGGGATCAGTCTAATTAAAGGAGCTGATAAAATTCAAGGAATTGACGAAATTCGGATCATTGAATGAATTAAATGAATCAAGGGATTCGCACAATTTAGGTAATCCATGAAATTAAAAGAATTGAAAGAGTTCAATTAATTCACGGGTTTCTGGGAACTCATAGAATTAACATAATCAAAGAAATTCATGCAATTTAAGGAATTTTCGCAATTCAAGAAATTAATGGAATATAACGAATTCATGAGATTCAAGTCATTCAAGGAATTCAAAGAATTTAAAGAATTCGCGAAATCAACGCAATCTACGGAATTGAAGGAATTCGCTGTATTCTAGGAACTCATGAAATGAACGGAATCCAAGAAATTCACGCAATTTAAGGAGTTCCCGGAAATGAAGAAACTCAGGGAATTAATAGAATCCAGAAAATTCCAGTAATTTGACTAAATCAAAGAATGCATGGAATTTAAGAAATTCACGGAATTAAAATAATTCAAGAAGATCAAAGAATTCAAGGAATTCAATGAATTCAAGAAATGAAAAAGACTCGCGGAATGAAAAGAATTCATGAAATTTTCAAAATTCAAGAAATTGACAAAAATTCAATAAACTGACGAAGTCCGAGAAAATTAAGAAACTCAAGTAAATGAATTAATTCACAAAATGCACGTCTTTCAAGCAACTCACGTTATTCGACAAATGCACGTAATTCAAGAAATTCACGTAACTCAAGGTATTCTGTGAATTCCCTGATTTACTTGAATTCCGTAAATTTCTTAAATTCCTTGAATTTTGTATTTTTCTTGTACTCCTTGAATTACTTCGATTTCGTGATTTCCGCTTATTCTATAAATGGCTTACGTTCCGTGAATTCCTTAAATTCTATGAATTTTTTTATTTCGTAAATCATTTGAATTCCAGCAATTTCTTGAATTACTTGAATTACTTGAATTCCTTGAATTTTGTGATTTCCTTTAATTCCGTGAATTCCATGAATTCTTTGAATTTGATCAATTCCTTGAATTCCGCGAAATCTTTGATTTTAGTGAATTCTCTGAATGTCGTGAATTCCTTCCATTCCGCGAATTCTTTGAATTCCGTGAACTCAAAATATCTTAAGATAATATATTAATGTGGAGATTAATAGTTAATTAATTAATCTGCGATTTACCTTGTAAGTATGCGTGCTAAAACTAGAGGTAGGTATCAAATAGCTTACAGAGTTAGACGAGTGGACGGGGAATCTATCCGGTGAATTTGATAATATGCCAGGACCACAGACAGGCTACCCACTGGAATTTGTTTGGTTTCTTCTCTCTCCAATGGTAAAACAAGTTTCGTTTTCATGTTCATTCTCGCCCTGCGCCTTTGGCCTCGATAATACTTATAAAATCCAACAAAATCCTTACAAGCATCTAATAATGCAAATACTTCACCATCGGGTGTGTACATAACAATTTGTTCATTAAGTGGCATAGGGAAACTTTTATCATCTGGGCTTTTCAATATGGCCTCTGTTATGGGAGGAAATTTGAATCTTCCAAAAAGAAATACTCGGTTCGGATTAAATTTGCAAACAAGCCAAATAAGATTCATTTCTACAAGTTTATATCCACGTTTGTCATTAGAAGGCAGACTATCAGGTGGAATAATAATCCTGTTAGGAAGATAGTTGCCATACAGATTTTTCACAGGAGTAGGCCGGGATTTGCAATATCTAGGAAGAATATATTGTGGAGAAGGAGATCTGCTTCTGGAAACCTCAGGAAGATTATAGTTGCCAAGAGAAAGATTTAGGTCAATAAGTCCCCTATTAAACGTGGACTCCGAACTGAAATCTACAACAAGAAATAAAGATTATATTTTTCTAAAGTCCGTAAGAAAAGAAAGAATTTAACATAAAACATTCGTTTGGATTTCAGAATTAGTCACAGCAACGTCCATTTCATCAGCCCGACCCTATATGAAAACACTACTTTTATTTCTTGAAAAAATATTTCAACAGTTTTGATACATTTCTAAGACCCGCATTTTTTATCCAGAAAGAAATAAGATCCTTAGAGGTTTGATCAGCAAAGAATTTCCCCATAATCTAAATTAGGGACCCGCATTTTACGACGTCAGTGAAAGCAACTTTGTTGTCTCAAATCATTTTCAGAAAGTTTTTCGAGGATAAATTCTATTGGGAGCGTGCATTAATTTTTTGGGGGATTTCTAAGAGATGGTGTGACTTGGTGTGAAGTTTTAATTTTCTTTTTCAATTCGAAGAAAGATTAAAACGTTTAAGTACTGATTTCGAAAATTGAAAAGTGGCGATTCCGACACGGAGGACGAAGAACGTCCAGGCTATCCAAAAAAGACCAAGGATAAGGATTTGGAGACGTTACTTGGTGAAGACCGGTGTCAAATGCAAGATGAGCTTGCAGAATCATTGGGAGTTGATCGTGTGACCATTTTTAGACGCCTACATGCACTAGGAATGGCCTATAAGCCAGAAAATTGGATGCGTTACAAACTGAAGCTCAGAAAGTGTAAAGGAGATTTTTCTCTTGTGAACAGCTACTCCAACGGCAAGATTGGAAAGAGTTTCTGCATCGTATTGTAACTATCGATGATCAGTGAATTCGATATGATAACCCTAAACATAGAAAATCCTGGGTTTAGCCCGCGCAATCATCAACATCAGCACCAAAACCGAATATCCATGGATTGAAGCTCATACGCGGTATTTGGTGGGATCAGCAGGGTGTAGTGTACTATCAGCTCCTCTAACCTCACGAAACTATCACGGACGACTTTTATCGAAAAGACCAAATGCCATTAAACCAATTATTACAGTAAAAACGTTCGCAATACACATAGAGGTAGGATAAAGTTATTCTTCTGCGTGACAACGCTCGGTCCCACGTTGCAAAACCTGTATAAATATACTTGAAAACGCTGAATTGGAAAGTGCTACCCCACCCGACTTTTTCTCCAAACATGACGCCGTTTGAGTACTACCTTTCCCGATCCATGACTCATCATGATCTGCCTGAATAGCGATTCACTTTTTATTAAGATGCCAAAAAATGGGTCGATTCGTGGATAGTTTCGAAAGGTAAGTCGTTTTACCGACGTGGTATCCCTTTGCTGTCAGAAATATGGGATAAAGTAGTGGCTAGCGATGATATAATGAATAATTAACCGGTAATTAATTTCTTTAAATAAATCCGAAATATTATACACACAAATCCCTCAAAATTAATGCACGCTCCCATTACAAAGTTTGCGAATTTTGCAAACCCTGGCCCTGCGAGGGTACAGCTCAATGAAGGTCAGTTAAATTAGCCCTCCCCCCCTAAAGATGAAATAATAAGTTTATATGATTCAAAATCGCTTTTATATTTCAGGCTTAATTTAAACACTTTTCTCCTTTTTCGAGAATTCCCTTTTTTACAAAACGCTCTCCTTTTTCTCGTTTTCACACTTGATTGGTGATTGAATAAATAGAACCCAATATGGTAATTCAAATATTTTTAATGAAAAGGGTTCATTCTTTTTGATTGCAATGTCTGATATTATGTTTTTCTTTGGAATTAATCTCGTTTGTTTAATTTTTCGAAATAGTAACTAATCGGTTTAAAATTGATTGATTCTGTAAAAAATTGCATTTTTCTGGCTTAATAAATAAATTCTTTAACTGTAAACTGTAACCTGTAATTGTTTAACTGTAAATGTGATCTAAAATTTGTTCAATAGTAGGCTAATCATTTGAAAATTGAAGAATGATTTTTTGTTAAAAGCAAAACAAATGATCAATAACACTCCTGCAGACAGTTAATAACTTGACCTTGAAAATGCAAAGACTTCGTAGAAAATAGATTATTTTGGATGGTGAATTCATATATTTGGGTTATAAATAAAATACAATTAAAATAAAATATTTATCCGTAAAACTTACCACCAAAGCAACCTTTGGCGCAAGTGTTTTGGCAACCATGAATACAGTGCGTTGGATATCTTGTACTTCTTGTCTAAAAACGCGAAATTATTTTAGCATTCACATTTTTTTATCTAAGAATTAAATTTTTATTTTGAAAAAAGGAAAACAAAAATAGTTTTCTATACTCACATGAAAGTCGTCCAAACAGTGTTTAAGTTTCTTACGCTAACACCATGATCATCGCCAGAAAGAACAGAAATATTAATTAAATGTATGCAAGCATGTATATTGAAAATATCAATTATTTTATAATTTTTTTATTTATTACTGAGCAGACAATTATTCCTTACTTTGAACAAAGCAAATACTGCTTTTGGGTGAAGCAAGTTTATTTTTTTACATGAGAAATTAAGAGATAAACAGTGTTTAGAAAAGTAGCATTTGAACACAAAAAAAGGCACATAGCGATTTATTTATTAGCACTTTTAAAAATAATTGTGATTTAGAGACTAAGGATTTAATAAATAATTGAAAAAAAGAAAATTAACAAATTGAAACTCACCTTAGGAGAATCGGAAATCGCACAGGGTAAAAAAGTTGCAAATACTATAAACATGAAATATACCAAAATTATTTTATGCATTATCTTTAGATTAGGAGTTTTCTACGACTTTTCAAGCCAATTTTAATAATTTAGAAGTAATTTTAATATTGACCAAGATGCTTGTTTTTCCAACAAATAGTTGAATTCTTAAAAAAAATAGTGGAACTTTTTGTATAACAATTAGTTTAAAAAGCAACTAATTTTCGACGAGTTATTTTAATATGTAAGACCAACAGAATTAGTCTATTTAATAATCCTATCAAATATAATATTTTTTGTTTAAAATTCATCTTTTTTTCGAAACTTAACCACTTTCTTAAAATTTGAAGAAGAAAAAATATATAAACCCTTTTGTTTTTGGCTAAGATTGAATTTAAGCAAACAACTCAAATTTTGAACAAAATAATTGAATTTTGAACCAAAACAGATTAATTTCCAAACAATGTCATTTTTTACCAAGAAGTACGAAATTTGTAACAAAAGGCACCAGCAGTGGGGCTTCGATGCCCACTGAAGCCGATGGGAATGATCAGCTTATTTTCTACGATCGAATGAACTTGTTTTTAACATTGACAACAGCGCCATCTGACGTGCAATTATATATCGCAAAGTGGTATCGCAAAGTTACTAAAGCAAGGTTAATGAACCAGAGTAGTGAATGTGAATTCATTTTAATGAAAAATTTTACACTACGGTTTAAAATTATTTATTTACTATACGATTTCTTGTGAACATTTCATTTAATTCAAATTTCTTCTAAATTGGTGGCGCTGTCGCACCTACCCAATGGGCCCTACGATTCCACAAAAGAATATGACTAAATATTAAATAGAGAGTGAAAGAGAGAGAGAGAGATTATTATCCTTTCAAAACCAAAAGAAACACCTGTCACTGGAACATAATCGGATCGTATCTGCCTATCTCAGAAGGTAGAAAGAGAGGTCCGAAGGACTTGAAGCATCGAAGTTCCACTTTAATGATCGTAAACTTTAAACTTTCAATTGTTGACGTGAGAATGGTGAAAACTGCACTTTTCATGGACAATCATTACAATATTTATAAAAGTAAGTGATTTTCTGTTAAATAACTTCGTCGTATGTCTGGTTTTGAAACTGCGTCATCATTATGTACTATACAGAAAAGAGCATTATTCCAAATTGAAGTATTTTCAAAGTATTTTGGTGAAAAAAATAATATGCTTTTGGATGACTGCTGTTTTGGCAGTACCAAAACCGACACTAAATCTAGGTTTCACTGTATTATGCATCAACATAGCTTCCTTACTCATCAATAAAAAGTATCAATATTATAGGTCAATTGTTTTGTCTCTAATTAACAAACTTTTCTATTTTTTTGCATCTACTTTGATTTAGAAGAATGGAAAAATTTGGTCTATAAAAATCCATTTTTAAAATATTATAAAGTGCAAAAAAGTGCCACAAATATTTTTATAATCTTGTTTAGAAATGTTATAAATCTTAGAACATTGTATGGGACATTTTTAAAGTGAGAAACGTTTAGTTAAATACATTTAAATGTTTAAAAATCTCACCATTAAAAAGCTTTCTTCACGAGAGAGCAAAAACGAATAAAACTTTTTTTCACACACCCTTTTAAAGAGTTTTTTTAACAAATATTTGGTGTGTTAATACAAGCTCTCATAATTTTCATTAGTACGACTTTTAAAATTCGGTCTAAATTTATTCAATATGATTTTTTCTGGAATAGTGATCCAAGTATTAAAAGACGTTCGTTTTTAGTTCTGCAACTTTAAGAGATTTCAAGTTGTCATTAAATAATTTGAAATGCCTCAATATAAAATTATCAAATTCTTTTATTTATTTATTTTTTTTAATACTGAAATAGCTTTGAATATTAAATTATTCAACATATTGAATACTCAAAATATAAATGTCTTAACTATAGTAGTCTATAACAGCCTTAATAATCAAGGCTTGGAATATCTTCGAAAGTGCGATTAGCCCTTTCAAGAACATCGCAACATAAAAAACAGCACATTTGTTTTTGCAATTAATGATGTTAAAGAAAATAAATAAAAAGTCGAAAAAAGTTTTAAAGGTTATAAATTATGTATTATTGTTATAAAATAAAATTGAAGTTGTCAAAATAAAGCCTTCAAAGAAAGGTTTCATAACTTATTAGGATTTCTATTTAAGTCTTGGCTGAATCTTAATATAAAATATTGTAT
>NC_046657.1:28761339-28774293 GCF_010883055.1 Belonocnema kinseyi | reverse complement strand
CTTATACATACCTGGGCGTGCCACAGAGCCGCATTCAGGATGTGATATCTATAAAGGATACTCTCCGAAGCAGATACAAACGTCTCATCCGACAGATTTGGTATTCAGAACTGTCGCCGAGGAACAAAGTATCTGCAACGAACATCCTTGCCGTCCCGGTACTACTATATTCATTTGGAGTAGTTCCATGGACGAAGAAGTGGGCAAAGGACCATTTCTGTACAAAGCAGCGGAGGAGGCTGCTGACAAACTCGGACTTGACTTCAGTATTAGGGGTGAGCAAAATGCATCAAATCTAATCTCTCTCGAGTACTCACTCCTGAAAGCCCGGATTAAGAAAGCACAAGAGAAAAACTTTCGTGAACAGCTCCTCGATAAGAGGATGCACGATATCTTCCACAGAAATGTGAAGGATCAGTCAATGTCTCGTGAGCTGACGTTTGCTTTCCTTAAATCGCCCGGATTGAAGTCTGGTACAGAGGGTTTCATTTTTGCATGCCAAGGCGGTGTCATTTCCACCTTAACATACCGTCGCCACATTTTAGCCAAGACATTCCCGATGATAGCTGCAGGGCGTGTCATGCACACCCCGAGCATTAAGCACACATACTATCTAGTTGTCCAACACACGCGGGAACGACCTACATTCAAAGGCACAATGCGGCACTAAGAATGATTTATTACCATCTCTGTCACTCCCACGGCATTCACCTTAATATCGCTTCTCTAAATGCTCCTAGGGAAATTGAGTCAATTGTCGCGAATGGGAAGTGCCGCATATACTGGAAATTTATATTCTCGACAATTGTTTCTGTTGCCCACTCGAGGTCTGACATGGTTCTTTTTGACTTCGAGAAGCGAACCATGTTCGTTATCGAATTTTCGGCACCAGCTGACAAAAACATCATAGCCAAGGAGAATGAAAAGAAAGAGAGGTATCGAAACCTTATAAGGGAGTTGCAACGATTGTACCCGCCAATCTTTCACTTGCTAATAGCCTAAAAAGCATCCCTGCGTGTCAACAATATGCTAGAACACTTGCGTGAAAAATGCAGAAGGCGGTTGTCCTTGGGTCACTCCGTGTTCTTAGGGTGCACGAGGCTTTTGCTGGATCGTTGTATTGATTCCTTTACAGACTGTAACCGCCTATCTCACGGTTGTGAGACGTTGTTTTGGCTGAAATTTTACCGCGATTTCGCTGGAAGCGGGTGCAATTATTCAGATTAGCACCCGCTCCCGGCGAAATCCTGCGGTTGTCCTTATGAAAAATTTTTAATTATATATATATAAATGTTTTCCAAGATGCAAGTTTAATTTCTGAAGTAAATTTCAACGAGGAATTTAATTATGACCTTCATTTCGACCTTGAAGTTGACCTTCATGACTTTTTGAAGGTCGAATTTGTTTTTTTAAATGGAAACCCGTTTAGCATTACCCAGGAACAGCGACGTGGACGTAGTAAATTCTGTTCCCTTTGGGGTGCTTGATTAGCGTAAGTCCCCTTGCCTGTCACGTTTCGGGGTGCTTGACTAGCGTGAGTCCCCTTGCCTTTCCCGCTTCAGTGAAGATGTTCGAACTGAAAACCTTGTAGCCTGTTGCAGAATCCAATTCTGCAATTCGTCTAAGCTCTGCGGTTGCGTTGAGTATACTTTGCTCTTTAAATAACCCCAAAGAAAATAGTCGAGAAGCGTCAGATGAGGAGATCTATCTGGCCACTCGATTTCACCCAATCTTCCAATCCACCTTTGAGGGAACTGAGTATCCAAATATGTTCGAACCTCCCTACCGTAATGAGCCGCTGAACCATCCTACTGGAACCAAATATTTTGAAAATTATCGCCTGTAATCTCCCTTATTCTTGGTACAATTTGGTATCTAAGAAGCTCTTCATATACGCGGGCATTGAGATTACCATCGATGAAGAAAGGGTCTATCAATGTATCATTCAAGATACCGGCCCAAACATTAATCTTTTGTGGATATTGTGTGTGACTCGCAAACATCCAATCAGGATTTATATCGGACCAATATCTACAATTTTGTCTGTTAACTTCACCTTTTAAAGTGAAATTAGATTCATCTGAAAATACTGTGTTGTACAAGAAAAGGGGATCTCTATCAATTTTATCCATCACAATTTCCCAAAATTCAACCCGACGATCAGGATCGTCTTTATCGTGCTCTTGTACCAGATGCTTGAGCTATGTACATCTGCATCTCCTCAGATCCTGCAGATGTTGGCCAACCAGTTCTCTCAAGGTCCATCATAGATCCATGATTCATAAAGCGCCTTACAGTTCTTTCAATTGTTGATTTTGAGACAGGATTTGACCCTTCTCCATTACCAAAACTGCGATTAAAAAGTAAACGAACTCGATCATAAGATCGAACTCGATCTCCCCAACCACCCATCATTAATACAGATACCCCATCTCGTTCCGAAAGTTTAGCTTGCGCCATAATAATCTTTTAGCGAAAGATAGTAAGGATGTACTCGTAATACATAAATTTTGTTTCGATTCGTAATAACCTCTAACTGACCTTGACCGTTACAATTGACCTATGACTTGGGTACGTACCTGAACATAGAACTTTCCGCTCTATCTATTGCAGATGTAAAAAAGGGGGTTTCCATTTGAAAAAACAAATTTGACCTTTAAAAAGCCATGAAGGTCAAACTTAAGGTGAAAATAAAGGTCACAATTTAATTCCTCGTTGAAATTTACTTCAGGAATTACACTGACCTTTTGGAAAACTTGGTTAATTTCAAATAACCTCTAACTGACCTTGAACGTTACAATTGACTATGACTATGACTTGGGTACGTAACCGAACGTAGAATTTTTTTCTCTATCGATTGCAGGTGTAAAAAAGGGAGTTTCCATTCAAAAAAACAAAGTTGACCTTTAAAAAGCCATGAAGGTCAACTTCAAGTTCACAATGAAGATCAACTTCAAGTTAACAATGAAGATCACCATTGAATTCCTCGTTGAGATTTACTTCAGGAGTGACCCACGCTTTTTTAAAAAATATTTTACTTGAGGAAATATCGAACCGTCCCGGAACTTTTCAGACGCCCTCTATATGTATGCATATGAATATATGTATGTATAATTACGATATATATAATAAATGTCTCTCTAGTTTTATTTAACTTTTCCCTAACAGTGTTTATTTATTCTAATCTTGTGCCTCTCTTATTTTAATTTTATATTTATCTTATTTATATATACATACAATGAAACCCTTCAATAGCCTCCCCTTCTATAGCCCTTCCAAGAATCAACGCCGCGCCTCAGGTAGGTGTAAAGAAAGCGCAGCGGGCTATAATGAGTTAGTTCCCACCCACTGTCAGCCGCAAAATGGGCGTTATAGAAGAATTTCACTGTATTTAGAAAGAGCTAAAAAAAGGGGTTCATATTATAGAAAATTTTAATATCAATTGAAAATTCAAATTTTATTTTATTATCTTCACTTCTTAGCAAAGATTTTGTATTTTAGATTCTTTAACATCTAAACTACTTAAATGATTCAATTTTCATAAATTATTTAGTTTAGTTTTTAAAAAAAGGTTGATTTTTTTGTCAAATCTTTTCAGATCACCCTCAAAATTAATGAACGCTTCCAATCTTTATTTTTTTTTAATCTGGAAAACGGATTAATTTAACTGAATATTTTTTTTCGGGGAGAAAAACAGGTGGACGGGGGTGCGAGCGGTGAGGGCTATAGGGCGCTTCTCCCATCCCATCTTAGTCTCTCATTTCTCCTCTTATCGCCTTTTTTGCTTCTACCATATGTTACTTCAAAAGCGTTCAAGATTTACATTATGTTGAGTACTCTTACCACAAAACAGCACAAAAATGCCGATTTTAAGGAACAGCGTGCTGATGCTGATCTTCATCTGTTTAGAAAGGTTTAATAAAATGTAACTGAAAAAGATTTAACACATTTTTTTACATATATATGAGTCACTGTTGATTATCATTAACGACAAAATATACATAACTATAAAAATCTGAAGTGTGTAGGGAACACGTGGAAGAAGCATTACGATATCTTTTAATGTTAAACAAACATTTAGAATCGTCAACAGTATTTCATAGACTTCGTACGCTAATCGTCAGTTAATAAAAAAGGTCAGTTCTTATCTAAAGTAAAAAACTATTATCACTTCAATCGACTTAGTAAGAGAAATACTGAATTCTTAATAATTCTTATCAGTTTCAATATATGTGGAACCAATTTTTTTTTTTTAATTTTCATCTTATCGCCTGGAAATCTGTTGTAAGTCCAAACAAAAATGAAACCATTTTTCTACAATAATGTTTAGATGTTCCTCAAGCCACATGAAAATTAACGCATATTTTCTATAATAAAAAATATGCATGCTGCGGAAGCACATTCTCATCGGAGGTTTCTGTGTCATATAAACATTTCTGTTAGGACTTTGACTTTATTACTCCCGAGCTTGAGTTATTTCTTTGCACAGGGAGAGTTTAGCTTTAAGCCCTAAAGTTTATCAGCCTGTCTGCCGCCAGAGAGCAAACCCCACTCATTTTGATGTTCCTCGGTCAGCCAACTGTTGATATCTTCATTGACTAACCTACTGGAAATGCCTACAACTGGCTCAGGTCCAGTGAAATTTTCTTTGGCTGCTAGTTTTATAGCCTGTCCAATATATCATTGCCCTTGATGCCACTGTGTCCATGGATCGAAAACAGATTTCCCTATAGGGGCATTAGAGCATATCAGCTCTCTGAGCAGATACGAATGTTTCTTTCATTGTCATACTCCTTTGCCTAATAGGCGCACCGGAGCAAGACCATAAATTCAGATTGCAGAACTGCTACGCAAGACCCCATCGCAGTTGTGAAGCCCTTTCCGTTCCTTTTACGATATACACCGGCTCCTGCATAATCCTTGTTTCAAATCAAAAAAAGGAAGTTTTCAACAAGAAGATTAATGTTCTTCTAAGAAAAAAAATTTAAACACATCCATCAATTTCACAGGCCGACAAATTTTAAAGCCAGAGACCAGACCTAACATTTCCAAAGGATTTTGATGCACTGAATACGAACCCGAGTGGCGGGCTAACGGCTGGATGCGTAGGTAATAGAATTATTTTTGTATTTGAAATCTGTCTAGCGGTTACATTTCGTGTCGATCGTGATTTTTGTACATAGTGAGTTTTAGAATTTCCACGTTACTGTTAATTACAAGAAAAAAAAATGAGTTCAAGAACTCCTTGCGCTAAGAAAGCTAATACGTTTTGTCACATTTGTGGAAAGTATGAAACGGAGAAATACCGTTGATCAATTAATGATTCGATAAAAACTTTATACTTCAACTATTATGGGACTTCAATGACGAATTTGGATAAACCGTGGATACCAACCTTAATTTGTCATGCTTGTAGATTAAATTTGTCAAATTGGGAAAATGAAAGTACCAAAACACAGACTGTTATTCAACCACCTGTTTGGCGTGAGCCCAACGATCGTGATACTGATTTTTACTTTTGCTTATGCAAAACAGGAGGTTTTTCTAAAAAGTATTTGGAGAAGATCGTTTACCCTGATGTAAAAAGTGTGACACCAGCCATGATTGGTATTAGAAATCACTCTGAAAACAAAAGTGACCGATCAACTCACGAGTCAATGTATACTGACGATCCTAATGCAACTGAAGATTCTTCTTGAGAAGAATCAGATGATGAAAGTCCTAAATTTTTTTATTAAGACGGATTAGACGATTTTACACGTGACCTTGATCTTCCAAAAGATAAAGCTGAGCTTTGAGCTTCAAGACTCAAAGAGAGGAAACTATTGTTACCTGGCACTAGAGTAACTGTTTACAGAAAAAGAGAAGAAAAGTTTATCAAGTACTTTTCAATGGACAGTAAGATTGCGTATTGTAATGATATCGAAGGACTCATTAATTTATATAAAATAAGCTTATATACGCCCGAGGATTGGCGTCTTTTCATAAATTCGTCTACAGAGAGTTTGAAAGCAGTACTATTACATCATGGAAATAAGTACGCTGCAATTCCAGTAGGTCACTCAACTACACTAAAAGAATCTTATGATACTTTCCAATTACTCCTGATAAAAATAAATTAAAATGTCCATAATTGGCTCATTTGTGGTGACTTCAAAATTATAAATCTTATAATTATTTTACAATCAGGAAACATTAAATACCCTTGTTTTCTTTGCCTTTGGGATAGTCATGCAAGGGATGAATATTGGATAACGGAGAAATGGCCAGACAGATTAGAGTCGACAATTGGTCAGTATAATGTTGTTTATGAAAGTCTTGTTGACAGAAAAAAAGTATTATTTCCACCACTCCATATACTAAGAAAACTTATAAAAAATGATGACTTTATCAAAACCATGACATCTATTGAAAAGGATGCATGGTTGAGTTTCAAAGATGTTGTATAGAAATTTTCAGGGACCAATCGAGATCCAAAGTTTAGAACTATTGTATCTAGTATGTTAAAGAATTTTAAAAGATAAGGTTGTTTGATGAGTATGAAATTACATTTTCTCAAATCTCATTTGGAGTATTTTTCAGAAAATGTTGAAGCATTCAGTGAAGAAATGAGCGAACGCTTTCATCAAGACTTTCACCAGAAAGAGCAACGTTATCAAGGTCGATGCAATGTAAGAATGATGGCCGACTATTGCTGGTCTTTGCAAATAAATGATAATGACCCTACAAGTCAGAGAAGAAAGTCTCTTCAACGATCGTTTGACATGAAACGCGAAAGTTTCCATAAGAAAACAAGCAATTAGATCATCTTCATTGGACATACAATCGTAAGTCTTGCCTTAACTGGCTAGGCAATCGTAAGTCTTGCCTTGACTGGCTGGAAGATTCAAAGTCTTTCCTTGACTGACTGGGCGATGCAAAGTCTTGCCTTGCCTGGCTGGGCGATACAAAGTCTTGCCTTTATTGTCTGAGCAAATCAAAGTCTTTCCTTGATGTGCTGGGCAATCTAAAGTCTTTCCTTGATGGGCTGGGCAATCTAATGTCTTGCCTTAATTGGCTGTAAAATATAAAGTACTTCCTTGCTTAGCTGGAAAGTCCCAAGTCCAGCCTTAAGTGGCTTGAAAATATCAAGTCTTGCATCAGTAAGCTGAAAAATCCTAAGTAAATTTACAATATCAAATGAATCATAATAATTAATTTTTTTAAGCCCTGTTTTCCATATTCGCTCTTCTAGGAGTTATAACAAAAAACTAAGCCAATCGAAAAGGAACCCCCGAAAACCCCACAGATAACATTTTGAAGGGACAATGGCATACCAGCTCGGTGTTAATGGGTTAATACGCTAAATAGAAAATTTTCATTTCACAGTTAACCCACTTGTAGTGTGGAATTCAATTATTTCACGAAATGTAAACGACTAAATTGGCTGCTCCCAGATTTAGGTGGGTTAGCCTGCTTATGATTTGGTAGGGGTAATTTCTGGGTTTAGGTGGATTAGCAGGTAGGTGTGTTAACCCACTTGTGACATGTAACTTCATTATTTTAAGAAAACTATACGACTAAACTTATTGTTCCCAGAGTCAGGTGGGTTAGCATGCTTGTCGCTTTTTTTGTATTTTGTGCGGGATTCTTTGTTCTTTTTTAAAGCCCTAAATTGTGGCTGCCATATTGGATCTTCTAGGGGTTATAACAAAAAACTAACACCGGCAATAGAAAGGGCACCCTTGAAAACCCCTGTGATAATATTTTGAAGAAAAAATATCGTACCGTCAGCAATAGAGAATGCGTTGTATAAATCTGAACACCTCAGCGTTAATGGGTTGAAATGCTAAAATAAAAAATTTCAAATTACAATATTTTAGTGAAGAATAAAGATATCCTAATAAATCCAAGTAGGTTTGAAAGGGGAAGATTAGTACTTTCAAATTCCATATTAGCTTTGTGGTAGACATTTTTCTTGTACAGTTACATAACCTCAAAAACAGCTAAAAAACGCGTTTTTGCACATTAAGGTTAGGATGTCTTGAAAACCTGTCGTACAGGAGCAATTTTGAGTTCGGATTCGGTTTCAGCGCATCAAAATCCTTCGGAAATGTTTGATCTGCTTTCTGGCTTTTGACTTTTGTCAAATTTTGTCAGCCTGTGTTATTAAAAGCAGAAATAAAATTTTTAAGAAATAAAAGCGCAAAAACAGAATTTAGATACAGGAAAAAACTAGTACAATTTTAAAGCAATAGTATGAAAATTAGAAAAGAAAGTCCTCCTATCGAGACGCTCACCTCAGTGAAAGTGCGGGTTTTTAATTAGTTATAGAAACCCCTGAGCTACACTGTAAGAATCGAAATAATCCAATACATCTAAGATCGAGAAAAAATTTTTTTTTTTAAATGTCAAACTCGGTAAAAAATCAGAGGGAGAATATGGAGAATCGGTTAGCTCCAGAAATCATAATCGAAAAAGATAACGAAAATGAAAAAAAGAAATTAGTAGAAATGTCGAACTAGTAACGGTTAGGAGAGAATTAGAATGGAGAGCCGGTACTGTCTGTAGATACAGAAAATACGTTAGGTATTGGAGAATAGAAAATGATTATAGTAGTTCTTTTAAAAATCAGGAGTTAGAAATCAGTAAGATAGATCAAGACATCGAGGCCAAGAGAATAGAACTTGACAGGTTATAAGTAAAAAGAAAAGACAGAAATAAAGTAGATAAAGAAAGATCAACGAAAGTCAGAGTAGGCCGCGATAAATTCCGAAAAAAGAGATAGAAAGGCAAAAAAAGCAAATAAAAAAAATGAATAATAAAAGCATTGAAATTGGTTCTTCTGTAGAAACTAATGCTGAATTTTTGAATATTGCAAAAGAACCAATTCATTTTGAAGAAGATAAAAGTGATAATGCTATTTATTATAGTCATGAAATTCCAGCAACTCTTTGTTCTTTTAAAATGATCCAGACCCCCTTTCAAATAATGTCGAACTGGCCTATTAAATTTAAGAATAACACAGAAATTAGTCCGAGCTTTTTCTTCGATAGTTTTGATTAGGTTCAAAAGGGGATACAAAATAAAAAAAAAGATATTTCGGAAAATTTAGACGCTTTGTACTATAGACCAATAGTAAACCCTCAAATAGGTTTTGATAGGAAAAAGGATTATTTCAGAACCATGGACAGTTATTAAAAGTCGAGAAATCAATACATTCTAATATTCGTTGATGTTTTTGTTTTGCGTTAAATACAAGTGAACGTGTGTCTACAGGTTTAACACCAGCTTTTCCAAATATATGTAGAGAACTCCAACTGATTAAAACGCTGAATAAAGATTTAGATGACACAAAGCGAAATCTTTATCTTATGCATTTAATTTCACTTCATGTAATTATTTCAGGTAATTATTCAGGGTAGGAATTATTCTTTATTTACATCTTCTGTAATTAAACTTGTGTGCAAGTTTAATAAATTCTTGATTTTTTATAGATCAGTTTTTCATGTCAACTAACACAAAAGCTGTACCATCATATTCAAAGTCATTTTAAAAGATTCAAGAACAACAATTTTTGAAAAGCTTCCTCGTAGAATCGACGACGATGATCCTTCAGATAACGAATTACATGAGTTTCAGTTTTTCGATCCGCAACCTACATGTACTTCTAATGTGTAGTATGCTACAGAGAATCAGATACGCCCATAGCAAACCCCACATTTAAAAAACAAAAAAAATTTGCAAAACCTGTTTGAAAAACGATGCGCTTTTAATGAGATTGCCGAACTACTTCATATCAATTGATTTGAAATATCAAATCGTATCGCAGCTTAACATAGAAGTGAGCAGGGACAGTCTTTTGGTTAATTTACAAAATATTAGCAGCACACAGATGGCGTTTTTAAGATGTTTATGGTGGACTCTTGTACGAAAAAGCCGCAGCAGAAGTGCGAAATTACTGTACAATTTCAACCTGCGTTTTCGCTGCGCACGGAGCACCTGTTAACGAAAGTTCAAAAAACGGATTTTCGCAACAGGTTTTGTTTATCAATGAACTGTCCCCCAATGTGTGGTTTCGGTATCCGTTATTAGATGGTTTGTGGATAGGCAAAAAGAACCTTCTCCAGATATGATCAACTGCTATATTAAGCATCACATTGAACAGTTTAATAATCTATCAAATGTGAGTTTAGCATTAAACAGTGATGGAAATAGTGTTCATCTTGTGCTGCAGCCTTTGTTGTGGACTGTCGACAGCGTAACTTGTCCCATTTTTCAAAACAGACTTTGGTACAACGGACGCTATGGATTATCATGGTGCGAGTCTAGAAGAGTTCATACGTATGATTGCATCAGATTCCTGATGGGACAGAACCAACCACTAGTAAGAACTAATAGAAAGAACGTTAAATACGCACAAGCTATTCAAAATGTAATTGATAAAGTTAAAAACGAAGAAACTGGTAGCGTCACAAAAACTAACAGATTTTCTAGAAGAACAAGAAATGCATGTAGGAACAGTCGAAAAAAAAGAACCATGCGACGATTATGATGAATACGAAGAGGAGGAGGAAAGAAGTCAAGAAGAACCCTGCGGCTCTTCTAAGCAAGCAAAAGTTACAAAAGAAAAAAAATAATAAAGACAATAAAGGGAGCTCAATGGTACTTCGTTCTATCAGAATTAGCAGGATTCGATATGGTATGGTTATTTTCAAGGCATTAGCTTTATAGCGATTTTATTGGTGCTATCATTTAAATTTGAAAAACTTGGGACTATTCAAAAAAGCCCTATTCGTCTAACGAAAAAGCAACAGAAAGAAGTAAATAAACGTTTAATTGGAATGACTGTATCTAGTGAAATTCACAGACTTGTAAGACCTTTGTCATCAAAGTGCAAATGAAAAACATCAGAATGGCGTAGCTAAGCTACTCTTTTACTCTATTCGTTGCCTGCAGGAAATTTTAGACGACTATGATGTGCAAAATTTTGCTTTATTAGTTAAAAATGTGTTAACATTACTTAAAACTGAGATAAAGCAAGAAGAATTGCGCAAAAAAAATGTGTCCTAATAAAATTGGTTTATGTCTGCATTACTTTACAGCGAGAGATTTGTAACCTCTTCGCACATTAACAATCCGCACTCTCAAGCATTTGGTTAAATCTGTTAAATGTTCTATAACACTTTGGGCAACAACGCCTTTCAACTTATTGTGTCCGAAGTTTTTGAGTCTTCTAGCGTATTCGAGTTTTGCGATTTACTTTTTCAAGAAATGAAGTTTCTTTCCTTTGTCGCACCGCGGAAGTTGTTCTTATTGGAAAAGGGATACTCGATTATACGTATTCTTGCAATGAAAAGTCGATTCATACCTTTAAGCAATGTATGTTCTCGAATAAGGTCGTTCATATCGAGGGGTATAACGACTCCCACAAATCTAAAAATATTATAATTTGTGTCGAAAACAGAAAATGTGTCCAAGTCCTAAATTTAATGTTTTACAATGAAAAATCCTACGTAGAAGTCATGCACTTTAAAGTTCAAAATGTAATTAATTGTGCACCATGCAATTAAAGGTTTCGATGATTTGATACAAATTGAGGATGTTCATCTGAATCATTGATTTGAAATTGAAGAACGTGGAAAGAGTGACTTTCCTACTGTTAAACAGTTGGTATCAAATTTGTATTTTGTTTGCCTACTGCTGAATAATTTGAGATTATGTTTTTTTCTAAAATAGTGAACACAAATTACTTGAAACTTAAGGACAATATTGTTGTTTTAAAACTACTTATGTACAAAATTCCCCTAAGATTTTATTCGAAAGAATGTAAACTTAATTGGATCTGTAATTAACCCAGCTCTATCTGATACCATGAGATCTACTTACAGAAATTCCGTACTCTTGAAAAATAATTTAGTTTTTAAGGTCTACTCAGGTTCCACTCAGCTTTCCCGTAGAACCCATTAAAAATATTTTGCAAAATTATTTCCGCAACCAGTACCCTCTTAGGAAGATTTTATAATATATTACGTCTGGCCAGTAAAATTTTAATGAATTTCACAAGATTATTCACCCTAATATTTCTAATAGAAACTTACTAGAAGAACTTTTTGAAAAGTGCGAGTTTTGATCCTTCTAATCTCGAGAGCGAGAGTGGTTAGATCGATCCTTAGTATCGTTATTTTTGTATCCGCGCGATATTTTCTTATTTGCATCCACGTTTTGAATATTTTCTTTGAGGGACTGATCTTCTCCATTAGAAAAAATATAAAAATGAGCGGAGACATCATATTATCAATTCAGAAGTTTTTTATCGTTCAATGAAATGGACAATAAAATATGAACAAATTTAACGACAAAGTTTTAAAGAATTTGTTCTAAAAAATCTGTGGAATACTAACCATGTTTTTCAATGTTCAAAATTAAATTGGAAAGCTGGAAACAGGAATATTGTGGACAAACTTATTACCAATTCCTTAATTGTAAAAAAACTCAGCTATTAAGTAAAATATTCGTCAAAAGAATAATTCGTAAATTCTTATTATATGCAGAATTATAAAGCAAATTAAATTAAAATATAAGCTAGATTATAGGATATTTTTATGATCAACGATATTTTCTTTATGAAAGTTTGAAGATTTCTATGTAGATACGAGGGTAGTTCAATAAGTCCTTAGAATGAAGTATAAAAACAATTTTTTTTGGGTAAATTTTTTTTTATTTTTCAACATAATCTCCTTGGAGCTCTATACACTTGGTCAATCGCTTTTCAAGTTTTTTTAATCCTTCAGAAAAGTGCGTTTTGGGAAGTTTCTCAAAATAAGCACTTACAGAGGCAATGACGTCTTCGTTGTCTGGAAATCTTTGTATACCGAGCCATTTTTTCAAGTTTGGAAATAAGAAAAATTCACTGGGGGCTAAATCTGGTGAATACGGTGGGTGTTCGACCAATTCGAATTTTAGTTCTTCAAT
>NC_046657.1:28757542-28761239 GCF_010883055.1 Belonocnema kinseyi | reverse complement strand
TCTAGTCGGGAGTGGTGCTGACTGAAAACAGATGATTTGGAGCGATTCGCGCGCCATCTGTTGGTCATTCTAAGGACTTATTGAACTACCCTCGTAATACTTGCAAGTTTTAAATAGGAATAACAAACTTTCAATTCGCTTGACTGAAAATACTTTGATACATTTTTATAGGACAAAAGAGGAAACTCCAGGAACAATGATTAGACAAAACGCTGAGATGGTCTTTTCGTAAGTTTACATAATGATTTTTAAAATATCAATGAATGCATTCCAAACAATTTAAAATTGCAGATAAATTATTGCTGCTCAATATTGACTATTTTTAATGAAGTTGGTGACATTTAAAAATTTTTCAAATAAATGTTTAAAGTTATCAAAACACATTTTATCTCGATTATGAAATATTACAATATGACTAGTGATTTTCGACGCAACCAAACAAATACATTAAAAAATCATAAAAAGGTAAAGAAAAATTTCATTATATTTGTCGTAAGTGTTTAAAATCTAAATGTAATGAAATGGTAATACTCTTTTCCATCATTATCTCTGATCATTCCAATTATTATTATCATCATCATCATTTATCAATTTTATCATGATCATTTTTATCACACTTTTAATATTAGTATTATTATTCTAGTAATACTGCACGAATAATTACACTTCAATGCATTATTCTGGTGGTATTTAAACTTAAACTGTCTATTGAAATTGTCCAATTTTGAAATATAAATAAAATTATACTAGTAAAAAAAATATTTAAATCTCTTTATTTATAACAATTTTAAAAATTCATGATGGGGAAATAACTAAATAAATGAACTAGAAGCCGAAATTCCATAGGGGCTGTTCCAAAATGCATATTTCTTTTTGTCAATGTTATCGCGTCTCTCCTACTTTTTCTATAGTTAATTATCGCAATTGAACCCTAGATATTGAAATTGATATTAAATATAATTCTTTTAAAATCATTAGATTTCAAATAAAAATAGCTTTCGACATTGAGAATGAATCCAAAGGGAAAAGGCACAAATACATCACATCGCCCCCCTTCCTACAAAAAATCCAAAATTTTAGGGCGGGTAAGAGAAACCACGTATAATTATTAAAATTATAATGAATAATTATTTTTAATTATTTAATCATTTTAAAAATGTACTTCTCGAAAAATGTATACATGAAATATTATATGTGCTTTCCTATTTTATTTTGCATCTTAACACACGATTTGATGTTCGCGCATGTTTTGTAAACTTCCTTTGGTGAGGAGATTAATCGAAGTGGGGTCATGTCGATTTTGAGTACTGAGTAAACTCAGACTACGCATGATTAATGAAGCGATTGGATGAGGCAAAAGTTTAAAATCGTTGTTACTTTTCTTACTATGATGTCTCAAATATGGGTCTGCCGCGATATATCGGAATGATCATATTCAACGAGAAGTTGGAAATGGGTAGGCATTAGACCAAATTTTTTTTTTACTGGTCATAAGTGCCTTCCCGCTACCTCTCATACCCATATGTAAGGCATCGTCATAACAAAAGTAAAAATAATGTTTAATAATAATGTTTGAATATTTATCTTTTATTGTCGACCTTTTTTGTATTAAACGAATAACATTTTTTATCTTAAGTGAAGGAAAGAAAAGTGTTTTCTTGTAAAAGGAGCGCCTCAACTTTAAATCTACATAACAAGGAATAATTATTGATAACAGTAAAGAAAACAAAAGGTCAGCAGGGGAAAAAACTAACGCATCTGGTGCATATTAAAAATCGAAGAATAAGTCAAAGTAAAAACCCAACAGAAAGCAAAAAACATAATTTAACACAAATAAATTTTAAGGGAAAACAAGTTAAAATATGAAGAAATAAGGGCGAAAGTCCAACATCCCATTTGGACGCGAAAACGTGTGCCTAAACAATTGAAGAAAATTACCAGAATTCAAACAAGAAAACAGAAAGTAATAAGGGGTCGATAAAGTAGAATGGAACTTTAACAGAAGAAACGAAGATTTTATAAGAGGTTTGTAAACGACAGGAAATAAATTATTTTAATATCTGAAATAACAGTATTTTGCACTTTGTTTATAAAAAAGTTTCCAACTAATTTTCGATGAGCTCAATCGTTCGCCAATGAAAGCTTAGGTCAACTTAGTTCATCTTAATTTATTGTAAAAATTTATTGTTCTTGCATTTTTCTTCTTCGAAAATTGAAATCTTGAAAAAAAAAGTTTAACTTAGGAATTTAACGCTACACCAGTAAAAGAAGACACAATAATGAAACTTTGAACAAACATGATGTGACAATAATCAACAAAATGTTTACTGACACCAAAGTCGTAAATGATATTTTTTCTTGGCCTTAGTTCTTACCTATAACGTGATTTTTTCATGTCTCGATGTTTACCTAAATAAAAGGAAATTTTTAAAAGTGAGACTAAAAAATCTCACCAAGGAAACTTCAAGGATAGTTCAATGTCTTTATCACTTATTTACAATGACAGCCCATTTACAAAACAGAGCAGTTTCTCCAACTGTGGCAAAAGTTATCACGCTGCGAATAGGCTCATAGTCAACGGATGAAGTTTAGTATACCTAATAGTGCAAACGTTAAAAATTTATTAGTCGACAATAACAAGATCTATCTAATATCAAGAGAAGAAATGAAGATCGTCAGCTGCATTTTAATTCTTATATTTCTTATTTATCTGGATTTCATTGGTAAGTGTAATTTGATGACCACGCTCGCAATTTTTCTACCTATATCCAGTGCATTTATGCGGTGCACATAGATGCGCGGAATATTTACCCTCTGTGAATCGTGAAAGCTTTTTATTTTTTAGGATAAATGTTGCAGCTGACGAATTTCAACAGGGATATTTCTTGATAAACATATTGCGTAATAATGTATCATTATTAGGCCCAAAATGTCCAGTGGACAACAGACTAACTTTGCATTTATGTATCAGTAACAATTATTAATTATTATTTATCATCATTCTTATTAATTATTAATAATTATTCATTACTAATAATCAGTCATTGTTGCTCAAATATACAGTTTTTGTCATAAAAAGATTTTTTTTTTCACTTTATTTTAGGCTTTCAAAGCTGGCAACGTCAACCTGTAAAATAAATACGCTTTTTTCAAAAAATTAGAATTTTTATAAATTTTATAAAGGAGAAAAAATGATTGGATTATAAGGAGGGAGTTTCCAACTATATTCCAGTTTAAAGTTTCAATCGATAAATAAAAGAGAACGCAAATATCAAGTGCTTTTTCTGTGTGGGGTCTATTAGACCCAGTGTGAACATTGCGTTATTTTTAGGAGGTGTGACCACTGCGGCTTAAAGAGCATTACTTTCACAAATTGTAATTATTTAGATAAATTTCGCGCGATTTGAGTGCCAATTTAAGACAGAATAGCCAAATAGTTTTACCCTTTTTCCTGTGCGCTGCCTGACATATCGTCGATAATTTAAGTAGGTAAACAAAAAAGTGTCCATGATTAGTTCCAAGCCACCAAACCCAAATAACAATACCTAAAATATGAAATCAATTATAATTGAAAAATCGCGTTTGACAATTAGACATTTAAGTGGGACGATGGTCGTGGGGACTAAAGCGTAGGCTTTGGACCCACTCCTTCGGCTTGCGGGTTCGATTCCCGCCTCGCACTCTGGAAGAGTCTCGG
>NC_046657.1:28743591-28757442 GCF_010883055.1 Belonocnema kinseyi | reverse complement strand
TCCACCACCAAGTAAGTGTGTGGAGGGTGTGTAAAGGAATAGAGAAGGTGTAAGAAAAATGTAAACCCTTAGGGGACACATTAGAAGCTTCCATTCCAATTAGACATTTTTCTTGAATTTGACGAAACTTTTTACTGACGTGCTTGCAAGAATTCTGATCATAATTAAGAATTCAAAATAACAAAATACAATACCACTGATACAATGTAGCAATTAAATTATAAAATTTTTTAAAATTTATTTAAACCTGTATTAAGAGATTCTGACAGTTTCTGATTACACAGTCAAACAGAAAAATTTCTTTCTGGCCTGGGGGTCAGTCAATGTTTACTATATGTTTTTGGGATCGCTGAAACCGAATCCAAAGTCCATTTTATCCAATCACCTTAGGATTTGACATAACATTAAAAAGTCTCCACAGCCATACCAAATTAAATTTATTTTTGCTTAAAGGCCTAATATCGGTTTTCTAAAAATGAAATACTATAACTTAGAGAAATATTATAGATATTTAAAAAAGTATAAAATAATGACCTTTTATTGATCTTAAAGAAATAAAACTAATGGAGTTAATGAAAAAATCGTCAACTTTTTTTCAAAAAATTTGGTTCGATTATTTTCTTTGGGATGCTGTCGTATGACTTCAGAGGTGGTTAGGAAAAGTCCACTATGGTAAAAAAAGTACTGAAGTTCGACAGTCGGAAATCGATAGGTACCAAAATATCTGGTTGAGTTGACCAGAACATCTGGTTATGTTTACCACAATTTTAGGTCACGTTGACTAAATCGATGTACCCGTAAGCTGCCAGGAAACAGTCTAGTAAAAATTTCTTGTTAACCTTCCAAAAATGCGAAGTATGTTAAGCAAACATTACATTTTGGAAAGGCCAGATATGAATAATCTTTCATTTAAAAGTTTAACATTCACGGAAGGTATTCAGTCCAAACTAACAATGCAGTATGTCTACTAAGATAACTAACAAGGAAGGATCACTCTATTAATTTCCTACATTAGAAAGGTTTCTGAAATATTGATCTATATTTTATTTAATTAGTTTTTATAAATATGAACATTTAGCAGGGTTGCGTCAAGACGCGTATTATTGTCAGTATTATCATACCGTATTGTCAAACATATAATACTATCTCGATAGATTTTTTCCATCTAAGAGGGGTTAAATGGAAGCTTGGTTCTTACCCTTTTGATGTCAAAAAAACCCCCCAGGTGACATGGCCTTGAAATAGTCGAGATCAGAGTTTCTACATGTACTTGGCGCTCGATGCTGTTCTCCGTCCTCCAACTTTACTCTAATTAATTGTCTAACCTTTCAACATTCGAGGTACCTTTTCTGAATCTCCTAGCATCTCACAACTGCAGATGCTGTTTGGAACGCAAATCCCTTGTCCTTTTATGGATCGTTATGCTTTCCTCTTGTACTTAGTACTTGAAGAAGCACGAATGATCATCCTGCAAGAAAATAAATATTCAGACATGTTAAACCCCAATGCTTTATAAGTAATCAGCAATTTCTTTATACTCTTATTATTCTCAAAATCCTTTACATTACCTAAGAAGCTGGTAGAAACTGCTTCGAAAGCATTTTAGGCTCTTTTTCCTTTTTGATTCCATGTACTTTTGTAGTAGAAATCTTTAAAAATAGCCCTTACTTGTGATCCATTGAGTACACCTTCGTTCATCTTCGATTTACTCTGCCCTGGAGGTATCTTTTTCAGTAACAAAGTCGATGCTTATCTTTTTTCATGGCTTTTATTACATTTTTCACTAAGCTTAACATGATGTGCACTGGTGGTAAAAGGATTTGTTCAATATCTACAATAAGTATACGGATAACACATTTATGCCTTATAAAAGAGTCATTGGGTAAGAAGAGCAACAACGTTTAGGTCTGCACGTATATTGTATTTTATTCGCAGAGTCTCCATAAAACCAGAAATGTTCTTACAATAGTACAAGTCATGATCTCCACTGAATTACTCAGAAAATTCTTTTTCACGATATTTAAGGAAAGACATTGTTGTATCTACTTGCAGTCAGTTCCACTATTTCAATCAAGAGCCTTGCAGTCGAGATTTATCTTCAGTCAATTCCTGCAAAGATCATTCAAAGATTTTTAACCTGTCAACTTTGGCTAAATTGAACCTAAAAGTGCTGATACTTCAGCTTCTGTTTCAATTTGATAAGGTTCTTCATCTGACAAAAATAGCAATCATGTACATGATTTTTTGTTCCTTCCAAATAATGGGAACTGCAAATTTCATTGAGATCTCAGAACCATTCATCCAACGCAACATATTTCGCATGCAACATGAGCAACAGTAGTTTGGTACGTAATTTGATCCAAATTACTATCATGATTTTTTCTTGTTCATTCAGTATAAATGAACGACATACAAGCAGAAAGAGTTTTGACGATTCACGCATTACTGAGTCATTGTGATCAGAAAAAAAATAAAACTTTAATTAATAAAATTGAAATCAAATGAATGGATGTTATTGACAACTTTATTTAATTCATTTAAACAATTCGGAGTTAGTAAGTGAAAAATAACATACCTTGAAGTATCATGAATGAAAAAGAATTGTAAGCAGTGCAAAAAAGTTAGCTTGAACATTGTTTTTGCCCCCTCTACGCACACACCTTTACGTTATCACATGGCGTATATGGATTTGATTATTTATCCTTCATTATAAAAAAAACCAAAATTCCTAAAGAAAAAGTGAAGATAGTTCTGGATTCTTCTCGAAAATATCTCCAGGTGTTTTTTTCATTTTTTTTTAAATTAATTGTTTAAACATTTATATTATTTATAAATTACAAAATATACCAATTCTAGTAAACCATTCAGAGTTAGTAAGTGAAAAATAACATACCTTGAAGTATCATGAATGAAACAAATTTTACACAATGCAAAAAAGTTAGTTTAAACATTGTTTGTGCCTTCTCTACGCACACACCTTTACGATACCCCATAGTGCATCTGGATTTAATTATTTATCCTTCATTAAAAAAAACAAAAGTCCTAAAGAAAAAGTGAAAATTGTTTTGAATTGTTCACCAGAATTGTTAAATAAATTTTTAAAAATGATAAACAATATAATTATTTAAATAATTAATTTTTAAAATTCTTTAAAAAACCTGGCGATATTGCCGAGAAGAATCTAGAACCATCCTCACATTTTCTTTAGGACTTTTGGTTCTTTTTATAATGAAGGATAAATGTTAATTAACAACGTAATTGTTTAAAAAATAACTTTTTAAAAAAAGCACCTAGAAATATGGCTAAGATGATTCCGATGGTGTTTTTACTTTTTGGCTACGACTACTACTCCATTTTTTATTCAAGATCGAAATTTCAAATCGATATGCTTAGTTAACTTCTGGGTCGTGAGGAATCTGTAAAACCATGAAGCTTGTCTGGAACAGTTCAGGCCTCTGACACTGCATTGCTCAGCGCCCCGAGTTTTGTCTGTGGTATTTTCACGTTTCACAGTGCGCATGCGCTAATACTTTTCACGCTCGCAGCAAGGCAGTAAAGGCGCATTTTGCATTGTCAAAACGCATATATGCAGATCGGTCTCCATATTATTAATCCGTATCATCTCTGTATTAATTGTCCTAGAGTGGTTATAGATGTTAGGTTAGCGGCAGTGAAAAATGTCAGAAGATGGCATGACTACTTGAATCCTAACTCCGCTCATTTTGAAGCAGAGGGTAGAGTTGAATATTCTGAAGCTCTTCACTTACCCTGGCGGACCGAAGGAACCGAATGGAGCCTCTAAAAAGTACCCGTAAAGACCCCATTCGGTTCCTTTTTAAAAAACTCGAAAAGCAGCAAAATCAACTTTTAAATTGTTGAAATTCGGATTCTACGTTAAAATTCCCTATAGAAGGTCACGGAATAATCGCAATAGCCTTTTTTGCAACAGTAAGAAGTTAAAAAAAAAAATAAGTATTACGCCTGTTGACTGCTATTTACAGGTGACGAGTTTGAAATGTAGCAGTTAACAGGCGTTATACATCTTATACTTTTTTTAAACTTTTTACCATTGCAAAAAAAAACTATTGTGATTATTCCGTGACCTTCTATAGGGAATTTTAAAATAGAATCCAAATTGCAACAATTTGAAAGTTGATTTTGCTGTTTTTCGAGTTCTTTAAAAAGGAACCGAATAGGGACCCAATGGAGTCTTAACGGGTACTTTGTAGAGGCTCCATTCGGTTCCTTCGGTCCGCCAGGGTGGTGTCTTTACGGGTACTTTGTAGAGGCTCCATTCGGTTCTTTCGGTCTGCCAGGGTATCGACGTCCCTCGTTTTCCATCAATAAACTTGATTCCAAATATGCGGTACTTACAATAAAAAGAAAAACGAATCGATCCGAATTAGGTCATAACAATATTTATGAATCGAGCCGGGAAGCATCGTGTGGTCCCTAAATTGTTCAAGATCCATGTATTTTATGTTCACGATTGACTTTTGTGTATTATGAATTCTGAAATGTCACAATATACAGGTTCGAATGAATAAAGCTGCAACTTTTGTAATAACTTTTTCTCAGTTTTAGTATCTAGAATTGAAAACTCGTCTATTTCTATTTGTTCTTACAGAATTGAGTTCGCAGGGCGACTCACCTCCTAAAGTTCTGGCACCTCTAAAACTGCTTTTTCGGCGGAAAAAACCACTTAGTCCAAGCCATTCTTCTTCAGGTCTATCTGCTTCAGGCCAAACAAGCCAAAATACTGAGTGGGGTAAGTAACATTCTTTTTAAAGTAACTCATTACACAGACGTTACACAGCAATAAAATAAGCTTGACGGAGTTATTTTACTTGAAGAAGTAACTTTAATTTCTCTAAAATATAATATGAATTCTGCACCCCCATCAATTAATTTTCGAAATTTACAAAGTTCATTTCGCTGTTTTTGGGGTTCTTTAAAAAAGAACCGAATAAGAACCCAATGGGGTCTTTGCGGGTACTTTGTAGAGGCTCCATTCGGTTCTTTCAGTCCACCAGGTTTGGTAAGAACATTGGTGAATCTACTTATTTACGGTCACTGACCATCCCTAGAGCTTCTTCACGCATAGCGGGTATAGATATTGAAATTTTCTCAAATCCAGGATCGTTGAAAATTTCTATGACAGGTAGAGGAATCTATAGAACTTCGAAGATTGTCTGGAGAAATTCACCTTCGTCGTATCTCCGTAATGATTGTCCTGGAGAGGTTATGGACGGTAGGTAGATGGCAGTGGATGATGGAATACGATTGCATGACTCTTTGTATCCTGCCTCCGCTTATCTTGAAGTAGAGTTTCAGAGTTACTGATCCTGAAGCTCTCCTATTCCCAAAGTCCCTCCTTGTCTGTCGACGATCCTGATTCCGAGGATCTGGTACATAAAATAAAAAGAAAAACGAATCAGCCTAAATCAAGTTATAAAAATATTGACGAATCGTGCTGGGAGCTTAGTTTCGTCCTAGAACTGCTAGAGCTCCATTTATTTTATGTTCACTATTCACTTTTTTGTATAGAAAATTCTGAAACGTTACAATACAAAGGTTTAAATGGATAACACTGCAACTCCTGTAATAAGGTTTTCTCAGTGTTAGAATTAAAAATTAAAAATTCATCCATTTCTACTTGTTCTGACAGAATTAGATTCGCATGACGACACGCCTCCTAAAGATCCTCGACCTCCGAAATTGCCCATTCGCCGGTCCAAGCAACCTTCTGCAAGTCAAACTTCTTCAGGCCTATCTTCTTCGAGCCAACCTACTCAACAAGCTGCGCGGGGTAAGCAACTTTTTTCTGAAGTATAACATTACCTAAACTTTACACATCAAAATATTGAACTTCATGTAGTTACGTCATTTTAAGGAAAAACTTGAATTTTTCTGAATCTTACAATAAATTTTGAACCTGAATCAAATAAATTTGGAAGCTTACAAAAGAAATGTCCGTATTTAAGCCAAAATATGCGTGCGCTATATTTGAAGATGTAAAGAAAGGTACGTTTAAAAGTAATAAACTCATACAATTTTCTTTAATATGTTCCTCTCTAGTTATGTTTGTCTGGATCCTGTAGGCAGGATACAATATTTTATTAACCGCCTAGTCTTCGTTTTAATCGCAAGTTTAAGCGCGCCTACGCTGTGTCTGAATTGGATCTCATTTTTTGCCACATTTTTTCGCAGGACCTTTTACATTAAAGGTCAAAGCATTGAGAACTGTAATTTGGTAATTGTGAAATCTCTTTTGTTAAAGCTCCTTTTTCTTTGGCGAATAAATTCTCATCACGTATCTCATACTTCGTACTTAATTTTATGCGTCCTAGAGCTGCTTATTTAGAGATTGCAAGATAAAGTACTATTTCTTTAATTTATATTATTGCAATTGCTAATATGCATTGGTATTGAAATAACAGTAACTTTATTATCTTGTTTTCAAAACTGAAAAAGTGCGCATTCTTTTTTAGGAAAATATTTAAAAATTTACTACAACTTGAGTCGATTTTCCGCAAATTTAATTTATTTATTTTCAATGTTATTTTCTTAGGATTTTAACTAAAAATACACATCCTAATGTATGGTGGTTATAAGCAATTTTGTGGATATTATTTAGGCAAAAATGTTAATATATAAAATGTTATTGTAGCTTGTGTCGTTTAGTTAATTTTTTAATTTCTAATCTTACATTTTAGGACTAAAAGAAAATTTGCTCGTCCTGTCTAAAAATTATAGTTCAGAAAATTGTATATCCTTTTTGGGTGAACAACAATGAATATAATTTTTTTTCGTATCTTGTAACGTTCTTCAAATATTCTCATTTCATATTGAATGTTATTTTTTACGCTAATAACAAAAACTAGGCACCAGATCCAAGAAAGTAATTTTTTTAAGGCTTAAATTTTGCTTTTTAACGAATAAAACAAAAACTTCGCGTCTTGTCAGAATGTGGAATCACTTTCTGATTTTCGCATCTTGCATAGTTTGACCACAAAACGTAATCTTTTATTTTTCATTATACCTTGTGCAACCAAAACTTGAATCTTCAATTCTTCAATAAAATTTAGAAGAAAGTTGTAAGGTTAAATGGTTTCAGTTTACAAGTTCTGTGGACAGCCATACATAATGTAGCCTTAAATAATGTAGCAAAGTGTGCATTTCGGGCAAATTTCAATCGAACGCAAAGCACGATATACTTTATGTGAATGGGTTTGCTAAATCCAAAGGAGCTTTAACCAAGAGAGTTTTCACCAAGAGTACTAAGCTATAAATCATCATAAATGAATCAAAAAATAACTAATATTTTTTATTTAAAAATTTAAACATTTGATTAAAATTCTTGTATTTTATTCAAAGTAATTTTTTTAGTTAACTATTACATTTTTAACTGAAAATTAAACCCTATTATTTTCAGTTTGAAAGTTGCCTTTTTCAGTGGAAAATTCGTTTTTTTTTTTAAATTTTTTTAATTTGGATAAAATGGAACACTTTTATTTTAAATCTTCGAAATATAGGTCCTGTCAGCGTTGAATATCAGTAGATATTGGTAGAATAAAAAATCTAAAACATCCGGACGGAGGCCTGACGTGCTATCCTCTGAGCCACAGATGCTTCATTTAGCTACATCTTAAATCAAGTCTAATTTTTCACATAAACCAACAATTTATTGTTTGTTTTTTTTTTGTAACTTATTTCAATCCAATGCATTACTTATGACTTTGAAGAGAAGTAAAGCCCTACAAAATTGTTTTTGTCATACTTTGCGTTAAATATGTTAACAAAAAATCTCAATTAAAAAAATTACGCACTGCATATCTCTTAGAAATCTAATTATCTGCGATTTAACAAATAAAATTTATCTTCGATAAAAACTGTGGGCTACAGAAATTTTTAAGCAGTAAATTGCTGCTTTGAACCACAACATGATAAGAAGCTTAAAGGTGTCTAGAACAAAGTAGAATAATGTGCGGCAGGTGTACTAGTTAAAGCTAGATGCATGCGAAGCATAGACATAAGCGGCCCACACATGTTTATGTTTTCTTGCACAGTTTTTTGGCAAAAAACGCTCGTGCGAATAATCAAGTGGCACATCGTAAGATGGCGGCTCTCCCCACTTATGGAATTCTCCCTCCTTCCGCGAAATCAACCCCACTCGCCAAGTTAGGATGACATGCCTAGTCCCGTATTTCCTATGCCCATGATGCGAAGTGTTCTGATTGGGAGCGTCACAAGGACCTACATTTCAGTTAGTAAGGTAGATTCATTATTTACCGGCTAAGTTTCTAATTACATCAGGAATCTGCATTAGCGACCGAGGGTATTACTGTCTCTCCGTCACTTATCATGGGACAGAACCATGCTCGGTTCGTAAGTGACATACAACTGTCATAGTTATACTACCTTATTCTCTAAGGTCGTAAGGACATTAATCATCGTCAAATGAATGCCGTTGAAGAAAATCATTTGAATAGAGAAATCAAAGAACTATGTTGATATAACTAGTTCTTCTTTATTTCATAATAAGATAAAAATTAAGAGAAAAATGGTTTATATTTCCATAGGCATCATGCGCTTGGAAATTTCTTGCCATATCTTGGGCAGTGTTACACAAAAGTTTCGTTCGTTTTCATTGAAGAATTATTCACGTTACAAACTGACATTAGCTTAAATAATTTAAACTGCAATTTCTGTAGCATGTTTCTTAGTGAAAGAATTTAATGTTAAAAATTGAACGATTTTTGTTTGTTCTTATAGAATTAAGTCCATATATTGACACACCCAGAGTCCTTGGTCAGGCGCGCGTTCGCAAGGGGGAGCAACCTTCTTTCAGCCAATTTAGCCAACCAGACGGACAATCAATATCGCGTAAGTTACTTTTTCCTTACGTGGCTCGCTACAGTCAAGTTAGGTAGCAAACAGATTGACTTATTACGCTTACATTGCTTACAGAAGTAAGTTCAATTTGTCTTTAAAAAATCAGGATTTTTATATTATACGTCAGCTTAAAATCTCATAAAATTTTCATCAACGTAATTTTTTTTTGCATTAACATATATGTATTGTCATTGATCTTCATGATATTAATTTTGCTTATTAGATTGAAGAAACCTAATTTTAAAGCCTGTGATACAAAAGGACAGTCACATATGCGAAATTCTAAAATGGTTTTATTTATTATATCCTCAAAATCAATTTCTTATTCAACAGAATTTCCCTAAATTCAACCCTTACAAACTAACATCCATCCACATTATCTCTCTAAGACCGTTCACTCTGATCGCCTTGCCTCTCTCGCTTTGCGTCGCCTCGTATGCATGTCCCTACTTTTTCCTTTTGCCTCGCATCGCTAAACTTTGTCTCCGCGGCTAATATCTAAAGGTCATCTATTATTTAAAATATGTATAGTTTACTTTTATCTGATTCCTTTTCTATTAACAATCTTTCCCTCTTTATTCCTCTGTCTACCTTTTTATTCTCCATCTTAACAAGGACTCCATTCGCCTATGCTGCTGCCCTTTTGTCTTCCCTTTCATGCATCAATACCTCAATGCCCATTCCACTTCTTTTTACTATCTCGCAATCCTTCAACCAATGTCATCTCTGTATCCTCCTTCCCCCAACATTCACACATTCTCTTCTCCCTAGGAACGCACAACCTAATAAAACCTCTAGGCAACCACATTCCAGCAGACATTTCATCTACCTTGGCATAATCCACCCATAGTTCCCGTTAAACGTTGACCGTCTTCTTTTCTTATACCCTACTATCTTTCTGTGCATTTTTCTCACTTCATCCATCTGCAGTTCATTCGTTCTAAATAAAATCCGTTTCCTTTTCAATCTTCACCTTTCCACCAACTCCTTCGTTCTCCTGACCCCACCAAACCGAAACTAAACTATAATCCCTCAACTTATTTTCCCTGTCTTCCTCCTGACAATATAATTAGGTGTGTTCCCTGTTAACCTCAGTGTCAGCTTTAGACATCTCTCCTTTATTCTACTTACCTCTTAAGTTTTCTTCAACCCCACACCTCCACACCCCCTCCACCGTCACCTCCCACAATCTCCCCCTATCCATGGAAGGAAACGCGCGTCAGAGATCCACAAAATATGTTTACACTTTCAAACCTTTCAGTCCTCTCTGAAGATCGCCTGCGTCTCCGGCAACATTTCTTAATACTTGACATCCTCCCGCAACAAAACCACGAATAGTGTCGCGTATACTTTGTACGCTATATTCATTAGCGTAAATTCTCTATAACTGTACTGCCGATCACTATCCCCTTTTTCATAGTGGCAATATTAACCCCTCCCTGCACCTTCAAGGGCATTCCTAACCCTCCACACTTTCTTAAGTACACCCATCAACCTCTCCCTAACCTCCTGTGTACTAAACAGCCACGATCCGTTCTCTTATCCGTCCAACCCCGTTGCCTTTGAACTTATTAACATCCTTAACTACTACTCTATCTTCTCGTGTTTCAGCTCTTTCCTAAAGCGATTCTTTAAAAAACTTTTACACTCTTAACTTTCTACATTCTCGTTTATCGCTCCCCTACTTTTCCTACACCCATTTATTATCTTCGACGCGACTTTTTTCAGGACCCTCTTTTCACTACAAGTAATTTTTTCCCCTTTTTTACAATCTTTTACATTTCCTGTACCACTGCGAGTTCATCATTCCTTTCTTCTTCTTTCTTAATATCTTTAATGGCACACACCCTCTCAATTCCTCATCAGATCCTCCGATATCTCTTCCACTGACTCCCTTTCGAGTCGTAACTTTCCTAACTGTTTTACGACAATCGCTGTTTCGCAACATTCTAGAGCTCCTCTCATGTCTATAATAAGTTTATAAATTCGCAAAACCTATAAGGTATGTAGTCGCTACGGCATTTAAGCATATCAGAGTTAATACTGTGTAAACCAGTAGATCTACCAGTTTTTAATCCTGTTTGTATCACTTTCTACATCACAGTCATGAAGCGCCATAGTTTCGTCTGATAGTAATTTCTTGTAAGTATCTCTGAACGTGTCTAGTATCTCGTCTATATCATATAAAATTTCACTCTTCCTTTTTTTCAAGCTGACTTACTCTGTACTGTTACCTACCAATACATTGATCTACCTCCATTTATAAGACAGCCTCTTTCTTCCTTTAAAGTGGCTCTGCATTTTCTTCTCTTTTTCTTATTGATTTTATCTTCACCTTCCTTGACTACCAGTTTAACTTTTCTCTTTCTGTGTCTGTAATAATTGTCAAGTAAATTTTTCTTCTTATAGCTACGACCTGTGATCTTCAACTTTATTTTATGCACTTTTATCTTTTATGTGCGGTTTCTTGAATTTCATTATTTCACAATAAAAATTAAATTAATCAAGGCATCCTGGATTATATCCAATGCGCTTCGATATTTATATTTTCTATTACCGTCTTCCAAGTTGCCTTATCTATGCGTCTCTTTATATTATTATGAAAATCGATTCGCGCTTTCAGATCTATTTGTAAGTTTATTTTTAGATCTAGAAGGTATTTGATCAGTATTGCATTTAAAACCCCTATGATCTTTGTATCTTTTACTTTCTCTTGTACTTGGTATTTTTGTTATACGAGCAAGTTCAGTGGGGCTGCAATGATTTTTCTGAGCATTTGTGTTGATGAAAATTTCTTTATAGTATCTTATGTTGCTCCCGCTTATGTAAGACTCCTTAGATGCCTGCTTAAACAACTATTTTAGAAGGTTAATTGTTTGCAAGTACTTTTTATGTCTCATGTAGATGAATTGGGCCTTAAAATGGATAGCTACATCATCAAATATTAAAGTATTATTATTTATTCTCTGTACACCGAACACCATATCCAAATATTGTTTCCGACTTTGATAAAGCATCCTGGGAAACTTGCTGGTAACCTGCAGATCACTGTTAGTAGGATCTGTCGCAGTGTCTTTTTCAAACATTGTTATATCTGACTTATCTAAAGCCTTTCTTCATCGTCATCAATAGTCATAAATTACGCGTTTTTATGTTGACCATTATCTTTTGGTTTAAATTGTTCAAGTAGTGTTTTTTTGTATCTCATTGTTCAACTTAGGCGGCGATTGTTTAACTTAAGCCTTTGATTCAGGTAGCACTTGATTCAATTTTTCATTAGTAAAAGATTTAATGTTTTGACTGCAACACAATCGGCTCAATCAGATAAACTGCTTCTAATGCAGTGAATTTAAACAACATAAAAAATGGACATTCTTCTTTAACAGTGTGAGCTTTTGGATAACGATAATATTTCGGTACCTGGATATCTTTCTTGTGATGGAAACGGTAATAAAAAATGTTAATTTAGTTAAATCCAGAAAATTTTTTAGACATTAGTCAAGCTTGTATTCATAAATCGATGATGCACAAGAAGTTTACCATGTGAAGTTCATTTTTTGAATAAACTTGACCCTAACGTCCTATCATTATCCTAATCGTCAGACATAGATACAGACAGACACCTGTGAAAAAATCGGTTTTTCTGATACAGGGTTTTTCAAAACGTGAATGTAAAAAAGTTATTTGACAACGTATTAGTTATTGTTGAATTAAAAGTCTTGTTCCTTACAATAATTAAAATTAAAATAATATGTCCTTTACTTTATTCATACGTCATAGTCAAGTGTTGACTTAGTCTTACGATTTTTCGCTCAACCTACTTATCATCACTTCCTTATTTTTCTTAAAATAATTAATATGCAGAGCATCGTAGTTTAAAATCATTAGTAACATTTTGTAGCCAACTAAATTCTCGTTTCAGCTATACCTAAAACATTCTCAAACCAACATTTTGAAAATTTAAAAACGAAACTGTTAATTTTTCTACGCGTGTGGTAATTCTTTTGCTTCAGAGGAAATATTTTGTTTTGATCGGTATTGACAGAATCAAAAACCATCAGAAATGATTCAAATGTCAATTATTCTTTGAAAATTTAACAATTCCATCATTTTTTGTGAATCTGTTGTTTGTTCTTATAGACTTAAGTTTGCATGTTGACTCACCTCATTACCGGCGCTCCCCTCAACCAACTCAACCTACTACGAGCGAAACTTCTTCGAGGCGACGAAGAGAACGTTCTTCGAGCCAACTAAGCCAGCCAGCCGATCAACAAGTGTTCGGTAAAAAAAACTTATTTTAAAGTTACTCGTCCTAGTTATTTTACGGAGCAAACATGATAATTCATTAAATTACGTCACTTTAAGTAGTAACTTCAAGTTCTCCAAAATTAACTATGAATTTTTCCCCAAACCTCCTACTCTAAACCCTCTGCAGCTAACTATATAAAAAGGTTTTCCCTTGCATAAAAATATTTTTCTCTGAATTTTAATAAGAAGAAGGAATCTTTACATGTAACATTTTCTTTTTATTGCTATTAACAGAGCTATAAACGATAAAAACTTATTGAAAAATCAATTATTCTTTACATAGTAGTTAAATTAATGTTTTTTCAATAAATTATTGACTACTACGTGTTTTTATAGCTTTTATCATTTTGGGTGATACACTTCTACATTAAAAGCTAATGTTATCGTTATACATTTTATTTTTTTATTTTAAAATTTCCCACTTTGTGTATTCTCTTTAAGGGATCAAAAATACTTTATTAAGAGCACAATCGACGGGAAATGTTACAAGCTGTTCAAAGGTTTAAACAAAAATTACCTTTTTCTCTGAGCATTTATTCACTTTTCAAATTACGAGGGTGGATTGATAAGTTTCCGGCCTGACCAAGAAAAACAACGTTTTTAAGAATTTTTTTTTTTTATTTCTCAACATAATCTCCTCCAAGGCTG
>NC_046657.1:28723580-28743491 GCF_010883055.1 Belonocnema kinseyi | reverse complement strand
TTTGATGACAGCACGATTTTCCAGCTTTTCCATTTTTAAGAAAAACACAGAGGCGTCTTGTTCAGTGTGCTCTGAAACCTAAACTAACATGGCGATCGGGCATGTTTGCAAACTTGCAAACTATAGCTACAAGCTATCTAAGGATGGTACTATAGAACGCCACCTCAAGGTAGGCCTAGTGGCGCCATCTCTTGGTCAGGCCGGAAACTTATCAATCCACCCTCGTACATATGCATATTCTTGAATAAACGAAACTACAACATCTGTGGAATTTTTTTCTTAGTGTAAGTGCTCAAAATTAAAAAATGCATCAATTTATGTTTATTATAAAAGAATCGAGTTTAAATGTTGTTTCACCTCGTCACATGTCCTTGCGCTCTCCTCAACCAACGCAACCTGCTACGAGCGAAACTTCTTCGAGGCAACGAAGAGAACGTTCTTCGAGCCAACTAAGCCAACCAGCCTACCAACCTGTGTTAGGTAAATAACTTTACTTTTAAGTTATTCGTTACAGTAATTCGCTACAGCAAGTAACTATAATAATCTTGAAACAATTCATATCAAATCAATATGACACCTAGTTAGTATACATCAGTTTAAAATCTCATAAAGTTCTCTTCAACACAAAGTTGTTTCCTTGCATAGAAACATTTTTTCAATAAATTCGTTAGGGTTATGTGTGTTCAATCACATCTTAAAAAATAAAATTCAGAAAGCTAGGAGCAAAATGACAATATTGCGAGAGAAATTCAGAAATAGATTAATTTTTTAGACCTTCAAAATAAGTTGAAAAGACTAAGAAAAAATTAGTGCAAACTTCCAAGGCATCATTTTCTTTTTATAAGTATTATCAGAGCTATAAACTATAAGAAATTATTTTAAAATCAATTATTCTTTAAATTATCTACTACTGCATATTTTATTCAGTATTTATAATTTTAGGGTCACGTTTCAAATTGTAATAGAATTCTAAGGCTACATTTGGTTGGTCCCTGAGAGCTTGTGAAAAATCTTTCAACTTCTAAAACGTAAATTTAACAGGAAATAAAATTGCGCATCTTTTTTGTTTCCTACAAAAAAATTGTAGCTCTTGTAGTTTTCGAAATAAAGAGAAAAAAATGTTCTCACTGAACCAAAATTTAATTTTTTTTTTACTTCCACTCGCGCTCCATAGCTCAATTTTGAGAACTTCGTCATAAAGTGGACAGCAGGTACACTTTATACTGTTTTGAGGGTAATGCTGCATGCTAAAAGTTTTAATATTCATATAAAAAAAAAGATAATTACTTTTTGTCACAGCCTTATTAAACACAATATTTTTCATAATACATTCTGCCTTATTTCCCAAAAACTGTAAACTTTTTCTGCAACGAGTTTGCTTTGGTACTTTATCCATTTTTGAAAAAAATCACAGCTTTGCTGTAAGTTCGTTCTGCTCGAAAAACGCTTTTCCAGAAACTTATAATTGGCTTTGCATTTTTAAAATGTGCACTATTTGAAAAAGAATTAAGATATTACCACTTTGTTTGCATTTTGTACATTATGGCATTCTTATCTCTCACAAGCATAGTTTTGTATACATTTTTATGGTAAACAAAACAGAATACACAATGAAAAATGTTATTCTTGTATCTTGTGTCAGACTTTTTTTACACACTAAATCAATCGAAGTAATATTTTCCAAAAAACTTTTTTATTCCTTTTAGAACAACATTCTCGATGAAACGTCCAGCTTGCTCAAAATTTGCTCGAATTCTCAAGCGCTGGAATGTCTCACTGTCCAATTTTTACAAGCTTGCATAATTTTTACAAGGTTGAATAAATTAAACTGCAACTTCTGTGGCATCGTTTTCTCAGTGCAAACATTCCAAATGAAAAATGCAGCCATTTCTGTTTATTTTGATAGAATCGACTTTGCATGTTGACTCACCTCAATACCCAACCTCGTATTCGCCTCTGCCAGGTCAACCTTCGACAAGCGAAACTTCTTCGAGGCGACGAAGAGACCGTGCTTCAAGCCAACCAGTCGACCAACCTGCGTTCGGTAAAAAATTTGTTTTAGAGTGACTCATTGCGATTATGTTACGCAGCAAACGTCTTAAATTGTAACAATCACGTTACTTGAGGAAGTACCTTTTATTTCTTTAAAACTTACTATGAATTTTTCGGCAGACATCCTACTCTAGATCTTTAGCAATCAACTATAAAAATCTTGCAACAATTTATATCAAGACAATGTCACACTTTATTAATACACATCAGTTTGAAATCTCATAAAATACTCTTCATTACAAAATTTTTTTCTTGAATGGAACTTTTTTTTCTTTTATTTTGTTAGGATCACGGTCGTATATACAGATGTTGAAACTCCCGGGAGTGGGGGTACCACCATTACTGAAGGTCTCTTGTTTCTCCTGATTGCCGCTGAACCGGGAGGCGCTGTGATTAAGTAGTACGTACAGCTGTTTTTTTATTTTCAACCACGTTATTAACATAACCTGCGATGTACCCGCGATCGTTAAAATATTGTTGTTGTTGAAATTGCCCTGGAATTGTGCAGTACCAAACTGTTGAATAAATAAGAATGACTCAAACGAGAACTGATTTGCATTCAAAGTACCTGTACGATAATTTCATATTCATATTTTAGATAACCCTGATAATCGACACGTAATTTTGGAAAATAATCCTTAATAATTTTAGTTTAAAAACAAAAACTCTGAGTGTAATATGTAAGGCGATATTTTTTTAAATCTTTCTATGTTGATTGTTTCATATTCCGTTGAAATATCCTCGTTTAAATGAACCTCATGAACCGTGGTACACCTACTCCCGAGAGTTTCGGGACCTGTATATACGACCGTGGTTAGGATTAAGTTTGTTAATCATTTTTAAAGAAGGGACTTTAAAAAAGCTTTATGTCAAATGGAAATATCATAAGTGAAATTTAGAAACGATAAATTTGTCTTTTTTAGTTGGAAATACCACCATTTGGTTCAAATTCATGTAGGGTAAGGGGGGCAGCGCCAACCAGTTAACAGCCAAAGATTTTTTTAAGGTAATAAGATGTTGAATTGATGAATTTTTTTCTCATTTCGAGTTCCACATTATTTTACATCATATTTCTATAAGTATTAATCACATGAAAAAAGCAATGGTTATGTCATTTAATTATTTCTAACAAGCTGTATTTCGTTGGCTTTGCCTCTCACGGGAGGGCAAAGCCGACTGCAGCTTTTTATGAAAATCAAAACATTTAAACATTAGAAAATATGATAGTTTGCTTCTGTGGTATTTTATACACTGGACAAATTTTTTTGTAAGTATTGTCATTAAAGTTGAAAACTTTATATTTCGCTCAGCGAAACTTCCATTCTTTCGTGGTAAAAACTGTTTTCTGTATAATTTTTGTTTTATACAATATTAATCATTTTTGGACGATAAACTTCTACATTAAAGCTAATTCTTTCGATTGTGTATTCCTGATTTTCATTTGAATATTTCTCATAATTATCTTTATCATTATCTCATTATTTTCAAGAGATTAAAAAAATTACTTTTAATGGAATAAATGAAACTACAACTTCTATGGCATACTGTTCTCAGTGTATGTATTCTAAATAAAAAATGGATCCATTTATTTTTGTTCTTCTAGAATCGAATTTGCATGTTGATTCACCTCAAAACCTGCCCTTGCGCTCGCCCCACCTAAGTTCAGCTTCTCCGAGCCAACGAAGCCGGCCAAGCAACCAATCTGCGTTCGGTAAAAACCTTTTTTTGAAGTTACTCGTTACAGTTAAGTTACGCAGCAAACATTTCAACTCGTTACAATAACGTTACTTGAAGAAGTAACTTTTACTTCAAATTTATTGTGATTTTTCCCCAAACCTTTTATTCTAGATCTTCAGTTTTGCACGCAAATATTTGGTCAATAATTTTTATAAGATTAAGTTTATTTAAAAACATTTAGAGCATTAAATATTCAGAAACTTAATGCAAAATGGCAGTATAATAAGTGTAATCTAAAAAGAGTTTAATTTATGCGGGATTCAAAATAAGTTGAAAAGTAGAGTTGTGCATCCGTTTTGGTTTCCTTGGGTTATCACAATTTTTAATATCGAAATACCTGATTTTTTTGGTTCAAAATGGATCCAAGAGTCAAAACGAATCATCGAAATTCGAGTGGTTTAAATATTCGAATAAATCGAATTTCAATTATTTGGCTTAAATTTTGCAATCATTACTTTACCAAAATAAAATGGTGTTATTTTGATTTATGAAATTTTATAGGATAAGGAAATCAAATTGGTATGATGTGCAATTAAATTTTTCTTCTATTTCGAAAAATCAAATTTTCCAAACGTGACTAGACTTGTTTCAGAAATTTAAATAGATGGCTGCACAACTCTATTGAAAAAATGTGGAAAAACCGTACCGAAATTTCCTAGATCACATTTTCATTTTATTGGTATCAACATAGCTATGTATATGCAATCAGAAATTATTCAAAAATCAATTATTCTTTAAACATTTATCATTTCCATTTTTGTTTGTAAATTTGTCTTTTTGAGTTCAAATTTCCACCATTTCTTTTAAATTCGTATAAAATATTTGAAAGTCGTCTTGTTGTGTATTGCGAAAATTCTTTCTTGATATAAAATGTTATTTACTACATAGTTTATGCAGTTTTCGTCATTTTTGGGTGATATATTTCTACATTAAAAACTAATGTTTTGTTCGTGCATTCTTGATTTTTATTTTAGAATTAGTCACGTGGTATCTCAATTTCAATAGATCAAAGATTGTGTTATCAAATAAAAAAACAACCATTTCTGTTTCTTCTTATAGACTTAAGTTTTCATGTTGACTCACCTCGCCAGCAACGCTCACCTCAGCCAAGTCAACCTGTTTTAAACGAACCTTCATCGAGCCGAAGAAGAGAACGTTCTTCGAGTCGACAAAGTCAGCCAGCCGACCAACCTGTGTTCGGTAAAAAATTTGTTTTACATTAAAAGCTAATATTTTAATTTTAAATTCTTGATTCACAGACTGTGCAACAGTTCAAACAACAAATTTCTGTTTTTTTCTATGAACGTTTAATCATGTTGCAAATCATGCATAAGCTTGAATTAGGAAACTGCAACTTCTGTGGTATCCTTTTCTTAGTGCAAATATTCCAAATAAAAAATGCATCCATTTCTGGTTCCTCTTATAGAATCAAGTTTGCATGTTGACTCACCTCAATACCCGCCCTCGCGCTCGCCTCAGCCAAATCAACCTGCTACGAGCGCAACTTCTTCGAGACGACGAAGAGAACGTTCTTCGAGCCAGCTAAGCCAACAAGCCGACCAATCTGCATTCGGTAAAAAACTTTGAAGTTAATTGTTTCAGTTATATTACTCAGCAAACATATTGAATCGTTAGAATTGTGTTACTTGGAGAATTAACTTCAAGTTCTCTAAAAGTTACTATGGATTTTCCCCAAAACATCCTACTCTAGATCTTCGGTAATTAATTATAAAAAGCTTAAAACAGTTTATATCAAGTCAATATGACACCTTATTAGTACACATCAGTTTAGAATCTCATAAAATTATCTTTAACGCAAAGCTTTTTCCTTTCATGGAAATATTTTTTCGTTTAGTGCAATAAAATGATGTTTTTATTAATTATATTTAACCCTCAATCCGTACAGTGGTTTGAGACAAAAAAGTTGATATGGGGAGTCGGATCAAATCCGACTTTTTTTTATGAAGTTTTTCGTAGAAATTAGTAAACAATAAACATTGTTGCTGTGTAATAGCATTTATTGATAATGTAAAGTCATAATGATATATTGACAGCAAGAAAATTACATTTTTCGCTAAACAAAAAGGAGTACCATATTTCGGTTGTTCAATCATCAATCACACACTTAACGCATACTACTGTTTTTTGCTCGCCACATACACATGAGTTACATTTGGCATAAAATTCATTTACTTTCGTATCTTTTGAGCAATCGCTCAAATTACATCTTCTTCGTTTTAGTTTATTCTGTTTTATTGTTAATCCTTCTTGATGCTCCTTTTCTTTTCCTAAGACCTTCAAGATTGTGAAACAAAGAGTCCTAGGAATACGTGGTCTGTGTATTATTTTTTGCATAAAGGGTTGGGGCAAAGCCAAAACAAGATTGTTTAGAAGAGTGATCTGTGCATTTTTGAAAAATGAATCCTGTTTCGTATTACATTCGAATAAAACAAAACTGTTCACAGCTGCGATGTTTAGGATTCCGAAGAAATATTGCAATGACCATTTTCTTGTTTTCCGTTTGGTAGTCCTGTCTTTGAAGCTTGTTCAACACGGCTACAGCACCTTTTTTTAGGTTGTAGAATTCTATAATATCTGGCTTGTTTGACTCGTCGCTTATTTTTCATCCGTAGTGCATTAAAGGAATTAGGAAAACCTGCTTATTCCTCTCAAGGTTGAATGAAAGCAAGGTTTTGCTGTCTTGATAAACGAACTTATGAAGTTCCAGTTCTGGCTGCGGACAACATAGATGGCGGTTATCTCACGCTTATTTTTACATAGTGTACCGACTAACGTAAGTTACTTCTCAAATGATTTCTCTGCCAACTCATATGAAGTGAACGAGTTATCAGATCTCACATTTAGATTATTGCCTTAACTGATTCATTGAGCCTATACACATACTGAGTCGGTAAGGATAAATTACCCTTATTTTTTATTGACCTTTACCAACATATGGAAACCTGAAATAAAATAGAAGGTCCTGGCGTTACGAAGTGAAATTATTTTCATACTATACTTATCAAGTTTTTATAATATAAACATCTTTAAGGGAGACGGACCACGGAAACTAAGTAATGTTTCATCCACCGTCAGGTACTCTGAAGGGGTATAATGCTGCAAACAATGGCTTGAAAAAGTAATCCATATCTCTTTAAAAGCTGAAAATTTGTCTTTAGCTTTTCTTGACTCCCTAGTATTCTTATCATCAAATCTCAAATTTTGTAGGAGGAATATAAATCTCTTTTGGGACATAGTCCAACGAAAAATAAGTGCTTCATAAAGTTCGGAAAACATATCAACTTGGTACAAACCAAAATCTTTAAAAAAAACTCATAAAAGCTTTCATCCCAGCCATGTCAGTTGGATGTAAAAAAAAATATAAGGTACGTATCACTATACTTGAGTTCTGAGAGTTCTTTTGCGTTATTTGTATGGCCTACGATGTTTCTTGTCATTTCATCAGTTATAGAAAGTGAGAATCATTTTTCTTCGTTTGTGGTACCTCGTGCATTGCCTTTAGGTCCAGGCAAGTGAGTAATCGCGTTTAAGGAAGAGGTTAAAAAAAATGTTGTGCGTAAAGGCTTGCTTGTACCGATTGATTTCTCATTCTTCCCTCACTTGAAAACTCTACCATCTGATACTTTTACACCGCTGATATCCTTCTCATCACAGTCGAAACATCTTCATTAATATAACTGTTCAGCAGACTTTCATCTTCCGATTCTCAGACACATTCTTCCAAATCAGGGTCACCGTATTCGTTGTCTGAAGCAGCCTACTGATGAAATATCTAAGCGAGAACTTTTTTGGAAGTACCAAACAATTTTCGCATACCCATTTTGGTACAAAAACTAATTAGAAGAAAAGAAAGTCCTTAGTAAAATTAGTAACATTTATGTTACGGTCAAGTTGGGACCGAACCCGACGGAAAGAGCTCATGAAAAAATTGAAAGTAGGAAGCTAAAGTAACTGAAATTGAATTTTGCAAACGATTTTTCGATATGAAACTTTCCTTGGAAATAACGCACTGTAACCAAAATTATAAAATTAAATGTTTCGAATTTAAACTCGTATACATAAAACTGATGTTAGTATCATATTTTATATGTAAACTCAGCATGCTTTTTTACTAGGATATATTATGATATTAAAGCAAAGAGGAAAAAAGAGAAACAATAATCTTTTGTTTCTAACAATTTCTGGTTCAGGGAAGTGGTAGGAGAAAAAAAAGATCTTGTGAAATAATTAGGATACAACCTTTTTTTATTGTGCCCCAAAAAGATTAGTTGAAGAATTCATAGAATCCATCATAATCCGAAAATCTATTTTTTGCCTAGTAGGTTCATCTTCTTGGGTCGCGTCTCATTTGGTTCAAATTCATGTAATCTGCTTGATAGCGTTTGGTAATTAAACTCATTTTTTGGATGATAAGCTTTTACATTGAAAGTTAATGTTTTTGTTTGTACATTCTCGATTTTAATTTTAAAACTTCTGACTTGGAATATTATTCTCAAGATATCTAAAAAATTTCCTCATGCGAAATTTCAGAGGCTTTCCAATGATTTTTGAAGAAAATCTTCTGTCTTTTTCTCTGACAGAATAATCGCGTTGCAAATTATACATAAGCTTGAATAAATGAAACTGCGATTTGTATGGTATCCTGTTCTTAGTGTGAGTAATCCCAAATAAAAATGTAATTCATTTCTGTTTTTTCCTAAATATTAGACTTAAGTATGCATGTTGACTCACCTTATCAACTGCACTCGCCTCAGCCAAGTCAACCTTTTTTGAGCGAACCTTCTTCGAGCCGACGAAGAGAACGTTCATCGAGCCAACCACCCGACCAACCTGCGTTCGGTAAAAATTATGTTTTGATGTCACTCATTATAGTTATATTACAGTAGAACCTCGATTATCCGCGGTAATTTGGGGAGGAGATACGCCAGATAAGCGAGAACTCGGATAATACGGAAGAAGTACAAAATTCGGAAGAGTTATTTATATTTGATGTATTTTAAATAGAAAATAAATATAAACACTTAGCAAATGAAAGTAAACAACTTTCAAATGTGGATTTATTTTGATTAATTTATTAATAATTGCAAACTGCTGCGCGCATTCAGAATTAGGCGTAGCAGCTTCATCTGTTTTATTAATGATTCTCCGTATTATCCGAGCATAAACTTCGGTTAATACGGAGTGCTTGGATGAGTCCCGTTACCTCGGATAATACGGAGCCTCGGATAATCGAAGGCCGGATAATCAAGGTTCTACTGTACTAATTTTTCCCCAACATAAGATGTTCAGCAATTAACTATAATAATCTTGCAACAATTTATATCAAGTGAATCTTTTTTCTCTAAAAGATTAATCACGCTGCAAATTCTACATAAGCTTGAATAAATGCAACTTCAACTTGTGTAGCATACAGCTCTCCGTGTATGTATTCCAAAATAAAAATGTATCCATTGCTGTTTTTTCTTATATAGTAGACTTAACGCATGCTGAATCACCTAATCACCAGCTCTCGCCCCAGCCAAATCAACGATTTTTGAGCGAACCTTCTTCGAGCCGACGGAGAGAACGTTCTTCGAGCCAAAGAGCGGACCAACCTGCACATGGTAAAAAACTTTGTTCTGAAGTTACTTGTTACAGTTATGTTACGCCGCAAACATATAAACTGGTTACAATTGCGTTACTTGAAGAAGCTACGTTGAAAAGACTGCAAAACCTTACTGAAACTTCAGAAGAAACATTTTCTTTTTATTGTTGTTAACAGAGATATGTATAAACCATGAGAAATGATTCAAAATTAATTTTTTTTTTTAATATTTAACAATTCCATTTTCGTTTGTAAGTTTGTCTTTTTCATTTAAAAATTTAACCATCGCTAAAATTTTTTTGTTTGTTACTCATTACGTTTAAGTTACACAGCAAGCAAATTAACTTGTTTCAATGACGTTATTTAAAGAAGTAACTTTACGTTCTCTAAAAGTTGCAACACATTTTCCCCAAACTAACTACTTTAGATCTTCAGCATTTAAATATAATCATCCTGCAACAATTTATGTCAAGTCTTGAGGCCTTCAAAATAAGTTGATAAATAGAGGTGTGCAGTGGTTTGCACTAATTTTTAATACAAATTTAGATAGATGTGGAACATGCCATTTTTTGAAATTTAAATAATTTTTTACATTTTTTTCTATTTAAAACAATCCAATTTTTCAAGCGTGACTACATTTTCATCCAAAATTTAAATAGACGACTGCAACCCTCTATTTTTTTTATTGGTATTGAGATAGTTATGTTGAAAATTCAACCACTTGGTTGTTATCCATATTATCAGTTACTACATGTTTTATATAATATTATATTAATATTTTTTGGATGATTCTCTTCTACATTAAAAACCGATGTTTTTGGTTGTACATTCCTGATTTTCATTCTTAACATTTCCACGATTTTGGGGCTGACCTTGAGTGCGAACTAACTCACTGTAGCCCGCTCCGCTTTTGTTTGTTCACGCTTGACTGCTCGCCTGAGTGACAACCACAGACCCCGTGACCCCAGCGCAGTTCCTGTTATACCTACCTGCGGCGCGGCTTCAATTCTCGGAATGGCTATAGAAGGGAGGGCTATTGAAGTGTTTGACTGTATTTTAAATTAAAATTGCATCCATTTCTGTTTGTTCTTATAGAATCAAGTATGCCTGTTGACTTACCTTATCACATGCGCCCGCCCCAGCCACGTCAGCCTTTTTTTAGCGAAGCTTCTTCGAGCCGACAAGGACCATCTTCGAGCCAACGAAGCCGACAAAACGAGCAAATCGCGTTCGGTAAAAAACTTTTTTTTCAGTTACTCGTTACGGTTATGTTACGCAGAAAACATATTAATTTGTTAGAATTACGTTAATTTAAAGAGTAACTTCAAGCTCCCTAAATTTGCTACGAATTTTTCCCAAAACCTCCTACTCTAGCTCTTCAACATTTAACTATCATAATCTTGCAATAGTTTTTATCAAGTCAATGTGACGCTTTATTAGTATATGCGAATTTGAAATCTCATGAAATTCTCTTCAATACAAAGTTGTTTCCTTGCAACAAAATATTTTGTTATTAATTTTTATGATATTAGGTTTGTTAAATTTTATTAAATGGAGTGAATTTTACAAAGCGTGATACAAAATGAAACTATTCTATAATCAATTATTCATCAGAAATTTCAATATTCCATTTTTGTATCTAGGTTTTTCTTTTAATTGAAAATCCAACCCTTTGGTAAAAATTCATATCATTTATTTAAAAGAAGCCTTGTTTAGTAGATAAATTGACCTTTTTTGATTTTTTCCAAACTTCTAAATATTTGATGAAGTTACTAAAGTCTTTCCTAAATGAATAATTTTTGAACTATCATTTACGTAAATATTAAACATTCTTCAGTGCTTCCAGATCATCAATTTGTTTCATCAAATGCTCCTCATTTGCTTCCAATTTCGCTTTAGTTTTTCGAAATATCTTCTCCTTTAGACAACATAACGTTGTTTAGAAGTCCGCAAGTTTTCCAAGTAATTTTAATTTACAGCCATAAAAATTAATTTTGAACTTAAAAAGGTAAAATACATAGAAACCACATGAATTTAAAAATAAAAAATAGACTTGCAACCAAAAATAGTTTAATTAACTGTTCAGTCGACAAAATTAATTATATTTCTAAAATTAAACGAATTTTCAACTTAAAAGGACAAACTTTCGACAAAATAGTTAAATTTTCAAATAAAAAAATAATAATTTTTAGCTCAAAATAGGAAAGTTAATTTTTCAATCCAAAAAGATGAATATTTTTTACAAAACAATTGTAACAAAATAAGCTTATGTATGTACTTATTGCATGTAAATATGTGCAGACACAGGTATAAAGACAACGAAAATTTAAAAAACGCACGAGAGGGCTAGCGTCCTAAAAGCTGACAGACTTTTGGACATAGCTTCGGCGGCGGCTACGCCTACATTATTTTCAGCCCCTAAGCGCGCTTTCTAAATTTTTCATTTGTACTTGAAATTATTAAAATCATTAAAACTAGAAAGGAATTTGAATTAAAGAAATTTAAGTTGAAAATCAAGTTTAAAATTACAGTTTTTAAGTAAAAAGCACATGTAAGATAACATTAAAATTATCCAATCACATGTTTTAGGCGATTTTTTCACGGAGAAAAATGTCAAAGATCAAAATATTTTGTCCAAAATTCTTGTCCAAATTTATTTTTCATAACAAAAATTATCTGATTTTTTTGATTCAGGCAAAAATAATAAATAATTTTTCCTCAACTGTTGGTGGGGGGGGGGGGGGCTTCGACATTAACGAAAATTCTAAATCGTAAACACAGTCAATGGAAGTTGTAGTTAAAAAAACTATTTGGAACTTTTTCCAATTTTTCTTAATAAAAAAGGAGCCTATCCTAATTTGTATTAATAAAAAATATCTAAGATCACAGAATTACGACAGGTGATGGCAGCATGCGTGCGTTATGACTGGCACAGCGTGCCTCGCACGCATGCGCGTACTGTGCGTCGCCCGATTGTTATCTGAGGTTCGAGTGGTTGTATAGTGTACATGGGCTTGAGTAACTAAAACTACAACTTATGTAGCGTGCTTCTCTTATTGTAAGTATTATAAATTAAAAATTCATCTATTTCTATCTTTTATCACAGAATCATGGTCAGAACATTACTCACAGAGGTACCCAGGCTCGCCTCCGCCCCAGACTAACCAAAGTTCTTTAAACGAAGATCCTGAAAGCCAACAACTACGAGCAGCCAACCTAGCTGCGTGGCGTAAGTAATAACTTTCCTTTTTCAGGTGACTCTTTAAAATTATGTTACGCTTGTTTTGTTTCTGTAAATTAATTTATTAGAGTTAGGTTACCTACAGTATTAACTTCAAATTATCTAAAAGCCACTATACCTTTTGCCTCTGAAGCACCTTAATTTTGGAATATTACAAAAAATTGGCATACCTAAAATGAAAATTCATTTTGTTTGATAGTAAAATTAACCTTTTCAGCTGAAAATTCACATTTTTCTTTAAAGACTCATTTTTTTGTTCCAAATTCAACTAGTTCGTTCGAAATTCATTTTTCTTTGACTTAGAATTGCATTTTTTTACAAATAAACTAAAGCTTTTATTATTAATTTGTACAAGAAAGAACATGTTTAATTTTTTCCATTCAAATTTTCGCGGACAGTTTACCCCTGTTAAGGCAAGGACTAGAAGGGAATGTTAGTTGGTAAAAATGACAGCTTTAAAATGTGTTCATGAGGTTACGATTTTTCTAAAGGGCATTCATATTTAGTATCCGAATGAGTCCAGTTTCAAAATCCAATGAAGTTGTGAGAAGATCAGATTCTGGCAGAGTAAGATTATATTCAAACGAATGCCTACCTTTTATTAATAGGGGAACTAATCAACTGCTGTACAGGGTGTCCCAGACTCAAGCGTCCGGATTTATATGGCTAAATGAGTAATGAATTTTCTAAAAAAAAGAAACTAATTTGTAATAAAAAAGTTGAATTTTTTGTTAAAAATATGAACTTCAACAGAATTTTTTAATTTGCAACAAATGAATTAATTTGTCTAAAAAATAGTCGAATTTTTAAACATACGATCGCATTTTCAAACAAAAAAGATAACATTAGAATTTTCAACCAATTAGTTAAATTTTTAAAAAAGCGGTCGCATTAAAAAAAATAAAAATTTTCAACAAAAAAGTTACATTTTCGTTAAAAGGATGAAATAGTTGAATTTGCCACAAAATAATTAATTTTTCTACAAAATAGTAGAATTTTTAACCAAAAAGTTGAATTTTAAAACAAAAGATCGCATTTTAAAACAAAAAAGATTATATTTGAAACAAAAACAGTTTCATTTTACAAAAAGTCGAATCTTTAAGACAACTAAAAATAAATTTTAAACCAAAAATGTTTCTATAAAAAAAGAAATTTTCAATCAAAAGTAAATTTTGGTTAAAAAAGATAAATTTAAACAAAATAGTTAAATTTGCAACTAAAAAATTAATTTTATAACAACATAGTAAAATTCCTTGCGGGATAGTTCAATTTTTCAAAAAAATAGTTAAGTTTTCAACCAATTAGTTAAATTTAAAAAAAAAACGGTTGCATTAAAAAAAAAGATTGAATTTAAAACGATAAGAGTTTCATTTTAAAAAAAGACCAATCATCAAGCAAAAAAAAAAATTCTAACCAAGAACGTTACTATAAAAAATATAAACTTTCTATTAGTTTAAATGAAACTATTAGTGGAATTTTTTACTAAAATCTATCAATTTTACCAAAAATAAAATATTTTAATATTTGAATTTTCCACAAAATAAAGTCAATGAATTTCCAAAACAAATTTTTTTTTATGAAATAGATGAATTTAAAGAAAATAGTTAAATTTGCAAAAAAAGAATTAATTTTTCAACAAAATATTCTGAAAATTTACCAGATATTAGCATTTTAAAAAATTTGAATCTTCACGCCAAAAATATACATTTGTAACCAAGAACGTTTCTATATAAAAAAAAATGAATTTTAAATCCAAAAGGATGAATTTTCTATAAGGAAACTAATTTTTAACAAAAAAGTTAAGTTTCCATTAAAAACGAAATTAATTTTAACAAAATATTTGAATTAGCATCAAGCCAATTAGTTTTTTTTTATAAAAAAGTAGAATTGTTTATCAAATAGTTGGCATTTTAAACAAACGATCGCATTTCCAAACAAAAAAGGTTCAACTTGACAGACAAACACTTGCATTGAACAAAGAGTCGAATCTTTATGCTAAAATGATGAATTTTTAACCAAGAAAGTTTCTATAAAATATATCAATTTTCAATACAAAAGGATGAATTTTCTATCAAAAAACGAATGAAAAAAAGTAATTTTTCGATTAAAAAAGATAAATTAAAAAAAAATTGAATTTGCAACAAAGGAATTAATCTTTAAACGAAATAGTAAAATTCTTTACCGAATAGTTCAATTTTAAAACAAAATAGTAGAATTTTTAACCAATTAGTTAAATTTTTAAACATGCGGTTGAATTTAAAAAAAAGATTAAATTTGAAACAAAAAGAGTAGCAATTAAAAAATAGTCGAATCTTTCTGAGCTTATGAGGCAAGAAAAATGAATTTTTTATTAAGAACGTTTTTACCAAAATATACGAATTTTTAATCCAAAAGGATGCTATTTTTATTCATCTCTCTTTTGGTTGGTAAAAATTCAACTGTTTGCTCGAACAATAATCTGCTATGTTTTGAGATTCAACTCTTGTGTTGAAAATTCATTTTTTGGTTGAATTCAAACATTTTTGGCCAAGGATCAAAATCATGAGTTTGGTAGAAAACTCATCTTTTTTAAGATGAAACTAATCTCATTAATTTAAACTTAATTTTTTTGTTGAAAATGTAACTATTTTCTAAGATAATCATCAATTTTGTTAAAAGTACAATATTTCTACTCGATAGCTAGATATTAAAAGCATTTTAAATTGAGTTTAATATAGTAAATTTCATTGTCAACATGTATAAAATGCGCACATGGTACATACGCGTATGCATATATAACGTCTGTTCATCTTCTTACTAATATAAATTTAGCCAGTGTATAAGATATTGATAAATCTCTATTTTCCCCTATAAAAATAGGTGCCATATTTTACTCAGGAATCCCTGGAGGAAATGTTACAGTACATCCGTTTAATGATATTTTCATTCCTGATGAAAGCCGCTTCTTTCTGCAAATGCCAAGAGATCATGTTGTCAGTGGATCTCTACAGTGGGAATTTTTCAGTCGAGGTATTCCTAGCTGGATGCCATTAAAATTTCGTTATAAGAGAGTAAATTCACCCGCGCGTGTTTTTCTGTACAATCGTGCTATGAGCTCCTATTATCTTCAAGCGGCCTTCGAAAATGATGTCCACAGAAACAACGATCCTAATGTTCGAGGATACAGCTGCTTTGTAAAGACATATCGCCAACTTTACGAAGTAGATCTTGTGCAATTGCCTCTAGGTACAAAAGTCAGTTTGGCTCAACAGACAGCTCTTTATGTACAAATTGTACCAGGTAGCCTCTTTATTTATGCCGGGTTGCTAAAGCCCTTTACAGGAGAGAATCCACCAGTCTGGATTAATTGAAAAAATTGGATTAAGGATACAATATTGAGATTAACCGGGGATGACAGGCAGCGCCTAAAAAACTGACAGCGCTGTTCCGTAAGAAATTAAAAAATACATGCTTTGAAAAGAGACCCAAGAAAGAGGAGTAATAGTTAAACCAAATTTTGCATGCTTATTGAGTCCAAGAGGTGATTTACCTACCAGCTAAACTTTTTTCAATTATATTTTCTATTCAAACTGTGTAAAAATCTGTATAATTATTAGAAAGGGGTTTTAAGTTGTAAAGCAACTGCAGCGTAATCCGGTAAACTGCTGTCAATTTGCCACCAATACATGATGTTGAAATACAAGCTTGTCTTTTGATTTGCTTTAATTTTTTTATGTAATTTGAAGACAAGAATACTTACTACTAGCAAAATACGTCAGAGGATACCGCCGCTGCCTCTATACAGCTTATCACTATTTATTATATTGATAATGAGTATGTGATCTTACATGTAAAAAATTTATTATGATTATTTAGTGGAAGTTTTTGCAAATTGAAAGTGATTGGACACAGCTGTATCAAACCGAATTGTGATTGGAGTACGGTGCTCTTGATAAAGAAAATTGTAATCATTTTACGATTTTATCTAAAGCCAATAGATAAATATAATGGGAAAAGGCAATTTCGAGAAAAGATTACTCATTAAGAAAATGTAACTTACACTAAATAATTGTTAATAAAAACCAAAAATCTATCAATTGCTCACTTTGTTAGAGCATAGATGTCAGTCTACGCACTAATCCTTTTCGAGTTAAGCGTCGTGTCCCATTCCTACGTAACCAAAAACCTCTTTGTTTAAAAATTAGTTAAATCATGGTCCCTAATTATTAGGCCTAACTAGGTGATTAATTTTGAAACATCTTCTTTTTATTTTCTTTTTGAATATGATTTAAAATTGGGATTTTTATATATTTTGAGAAGACCACCCTACATCACAGAATGATACATCAATTGGATATTTCAATTAAAAGCAAAAACATCTCTTGACTTCGTTTCATTAACATCTATATTTTGAATTCCTTATATCCGTATACTAAAATAATTATCTGATGTGAGAGTTTCTAAATAAATTTATACTTGCTGTCAAATTATTGAACGTCATTAAGTTTCATTTAAAAAGAAATTTAATTTGTGCATTTCCTTTTTGAATATTATACTCTTCGAATAATCACGTAGTAAGTTCTAGTGCTGCAAGGGTATAACTGAAAGGCGTTTTAACTTCTAATATTAATACTGCATTTGGTTATCTAAATAAAAAAGTATATGTGAGAGCGTAGAGTAAGTCCTATGTTGCAATAACGCGACATCGCAGGAATGTTCTTAAGGTGACGTTAATGGTTTGAGCCATGAAATACAGTTATAAAACACTTATGAAATCCAAACACCTTTTTAATCACGTTATTTCAAATTTTTCATTCAAAAAAAATATACTGGCAGCAAGTATGCTTTGAATAGCTACCGACGGATCTCCGTACTCCCTATCCGTATCTCCGCGAACGCCAAATTATAATTCTTTAGAGCAAGGCTGCATGAGATAGCCGCGGCTAGCATACTCAATCTTCAATGATACTTGAAACTCAGGAATCGGAAACTCCAAATATACGAGCGCGAAAGAGGATCCCACTCCTGTGACGCTTAGACTTCGGGGGTACGTGTGAGGACGCACAAAGGCCTACTACGCGCACGCGGACATCGAATTCAAGGCAGCGCGCATAACTCTCAAGTAGGACAGGGTAGAGGGGAAAAAATTCCCCTTACTTCTTTAGAGTTGGGAAGCTCGTATCCGTGAAGCACTCGTATCTTTGAAATTCGAGTTATGAAGATTAGTGCTGGAGCCAGCCCTTAGATATGTGTCAGGCCTATCCCAGTGAAGATGCGTTACAAGCATCTACTGCATTAAATGGTGAGTGCAGATGTCAGCAGCGCGTCAGCTTCGTAAATCGCGTTTGTCTTGTTTTTCTCTTATTGAATTTTTTCATTTAAATTGGTTTAAAACATGTTCGAAGGGGACGAAAGAAAAATGAATCGAGTAGGATTTCGGAAAGTACGAAAAGATATTTAAAGGTAAGTCAAAATTACTCTGCTCCCTCGCTTTAACAGGTCGAATTAACCTCAAAATTGTGTCTAGGTACTATATAGAAGCTTGTTGTTATTAAATGTTAAAAATGAATTTAAAAACTGCTTAAAAGGAGCAATATGTAATTGCCCAATAGAATTAAACATGCGGTTCTCATGTTTTATAGTTAATTCTGTATTATTTTCAGAGTTGCCAGACACTCTTATTTATCAATTACATCAGCGATTTCTTTCCTTTCCATTGATTTACTAGTTCTAAATAAAATTCACAGGATTCTTTGCAAAATCCTGTGGAATTAGTATTATCCGCAGTATCAGCGCCTCTGATTTAAATCTCAACTAGTGAAGCAATATCGAAATCGAAATATCGGGAAGATCGATAATCGGATTTCGATATTCAGTATTCTAATATCGATAGTAGACCATCGATATATCAATAATCCATTTCGATCTTGATGTCCGTTCATCGATAATTACTCTTCCCATTGTTTCCAATATTTTGTGTGGTTTTAAGACGTGAGATTCGTTTATTTAACGTTTTTTATTCAAGCTAATTTTACAAGTAAATTTTTGAAATAATAAAAAATTCGAATGACTGAAATAATGATATTTTAATTATAGGATGTGTTAATCTTAATTTACATACGAAAAGTAAACTGTACCATTTTCTGAATTTTGATAACATCAAACTAAAAATTTATGTTATATGGTTCGAATTCGTTGTTAATCCAGGGGGTCAAAAATACCCGGCCAAAAAATATCAGTCAATTAAAGTCAATTTTTTTTCCTCAAATGGTCTTTTTGTGCTCTAAAAGACACAGTTAGAAAAAAAACTCTAAAATAAAAATTGTGAAAGTTGTATCAAAGTTCCAGAGAATGAACCTTAGCGTAGAATTTATATTTAAAGAATGGTAGTCCCACTGAAATATATATAAATGGTTTGGCCGATGTTATTATCGAACTTAAGACACGCAGTTCATCTTCTTATTTTTAAGTATCAATAAAATTTCTCAAGTTTTCCCTGTTAATCAAAGGTGGTTTGATTTTAACTACTTCCAAGAATTGATTTGCAATCTTAATATCTAAAAATAATTTCAGAAATTTATTATTTTGTTTTTTTCCATTTCTCTACGAAACAAGCCTTTGCAGCCCCGTTTTCTCTCGTAATCATTGCTAAGTGACAATATAGATTTGCAGTAATTGATAACTATTTTTATAGAATAAAACCGGCACGATTGTACGAGGGTGGATTGATAAGTTTCAAGCCTGACCAAGAGATGGCGCCACTAGGCCTACCTTGAGGTGGCGTTCTATAGTACCATCCTTAGATAGCTTGTAGCTGGAAAATCGTGCTGTCATCAAATACTTTTATTTGAAGGGGTTAAAGCCGAAGGAAATCAAAGAAGAGATGGACTCAACACTGGGGACATCCTCCCCATCATATTCAACCATTAAGCAGTGGGTTTCCGAGTTTAAAAAGGGTCGTGTGAGCACCTCTGATGAGCCTCGCTCAGGACGCCCTGTTGAGGTCACAACTCCAGGTACGATCGAAAAAATCCATCAAATAGTGCTGGAAGACCGCAGATTAAAAGTGCGTGAGATAGCTGAGACCTGTAAGATGTCATACGAACGTGTGCAGAATATTTTGCACCAACATTTGCATATGGAAAAGCTCTGCGCAAGATGGGTGCCGCGTTTGCTAACAGTGGACCAAAAAGTCATTCGAAAAAACATTTCTACCGCCAATTTGACGTTGTATAAGCGTAATCCAAGCGAATTTTTGCGTCGATTCATAACCGTTGACGAAACTTGGGTCCACCAC
>NC_046657.1:28720170-28723480 GCF_010883055.1 Belonocnema kinseyi | reverse complement strand
CATATATGAGGTAGAAGAAACTCAATACGCAACAACACAAAGGAAAAGAAAAATTAACTTGAAACTGTCAAAACAGCAAAGGGAAAGGTCTAAGAAGAAGTAGATATAGCACACAAAGTTATTCATATTCCATATATTCAATTTTTTCAGAAATGTGTGCACAGGACTCAATAAAAAAAAAACACATTTTTTTTGTCATTTTCAAACATTTCGTAATGAAATTTTTTGTTACATTTTTAATTTTTTTATTGTTATTTACTCGTAAAAATTGTACATCAAAAAAATTGGCCATAACTTTCGAAGCAGCAGGTAATTTTTTTAGTATTTTCAAAAATTTTAATTTTAAAATAAAATAAGGGATGAGAAAATATTAACCGATTTCAAAATTGATTTATTTTTTACTTTTTTTCGGATTCTGGGAGGATATACGTCATTTTTACGTATTAAAGAATATTTCGACTTCGAAGTTGTTGTTTTAACTTTAGAAGATTCCAGATCGTAAATGTTACTCGAATTATCATTAACGTGCTGATTTAATCCTTGTTTTTTAAACGAAGAAAAAAAAATTGTACGAACGATTACATCTCGGATATTTATGCTCTTGAATTCGCCCATTACTCCAATGAAAAAACATGAATGATTTTGAAGATCAAACAAATTGAAATTTAGGTTAGACTCAAAAGAAGTAGGCGTGGTTGCAAAAATAATTATTCTAACTTCCGGATTGCTTCATTGTTGTAAAAAATGTGTTAAGGCCCGACAAATTAATGTCTGATTAACCTTATAAATGGCAGGTTCGATATTGAATTTCGATCACAAGAAAGCGAGAATCCTTCTATTTAATCTGATTCCTTATGTATTTTTGCTTCCAATCTGTCAATATATAGCAAAATAATTTTAAGCTCTAGACCCCTCTTTTTTGGCACAATTCAAAATTTCTCCTTCAAAAGAATGGTACTGTTCTTCTAATCGCAAGATTTTTACGGAATACACAGTTGGAAAGTCGATAGCGATCTGTGCGAAAATTAAGGACTGGTTCACTTGCGGTCTACACTTGTGCATGCAAGTTTAATGTATATCAATTCTCACCAATTCAACACTGTAGATTGTACGACATGTAATGAAATGATTATCATTGCTGAAATATCGCAAGTTTTAGAGTCGAGAAGTTTACTGCTCGTAGAGAAGTTAGGTAAAACCGTCGCGCCAGCAGAGAGTCACTCCGCTTCGGTTTGATGTTTCATCAAATTATTTCAATTATTTATTATAATTATTATTTGAATTAGTTCAATCCCTTCTAGACGTTGTAATACTTTTATTAAAAGGTTAACTAAAATATTTTAAATGTATCTTTACCCAACTGTCAGTGGAGGGCTGCGTACAATAACGTTTAATAGGATGGCCTTTAAAGCAGCACAACATGGACACGTTAAATATTAGAAGAAATATATCAAAGTGATGCAATTGACAATGACTAACAATTACATTGTATTCAGAAAATGAGATTATTTAATCATTTAATATATTTTTTGGGAAAGAATAATTGTTCAAATAAGTTACATTTATTAAAACAATTACAAATTATTAAAAAAATCAAGCAAGGTATTCAAATTATCTGTTAGTAAGTATTTGTAATAGAAAAAGGCAAAAATTGCTAAAGATGAACAGTAATACGTAAAAATCTTGTTTTTGATTTTTGAGCCATATTTGGTGTGCTGGGGAGGGGAGAGGGCAGCTGAAAATAAAATTTATTTGTATGGTTTTATTTCGAAGACACTACTCTTTAATCTCTAAAACATATAAGCAACTTTCGATCAAAACCTGAAGTGTGAGTAAAATTTTTCGAAAATCCCAAATTAGTCATGTCAATTAAATGGGATTTTTAAGTCCCGGTGTTACGAGTTCATATTTGAATTTCAAAAAAAAAAGAAAAGAAAAAAAAGACGAAAATTCTTTCTCCGAAAATGAAAACTGTTTGGGAGGTGATTTCCCGCCTGCAGTAAAAAAAATGTTGCAATGAATTTTTGGACCACCCTAATGCTCACGTATAAGGAGTAAAGTCTGTATTTGACATTTTAGTAAACCATACTTACAAGAAAAATTCGAATCAATGACGGATGCGGAATTACGTTGCGCTGCTCGCCGGAGGTTTTAACCGAATTTTTCTGCATGTAATTCGGAGAAGGCAGAATCTCTGGCAGCAGTACAAGTGCTTTAAATTCAGCTAAAAATCAAAAAAGAATTCAAAAAATTAATTGTATTCCAGGAGCTAAGAGGTGAAACTTTCGCATGTAAAAAAAGAACAAATTAATTTACCACTTAGATCGTCTACTAGTTCCAAAAGATATTTCTTCTTGTCGTCATTGAAAATGAAGTTTAATATCTTTGGCACGTAAACTGCTAGAAACTTCTCGATGAAAGTGTCGCCATGGGGATATAGATAGAAACTCTCTTTGAATCTGTAACAGTGGACAAATGTAATGACATGAATATGTAAAGAAAGTCCTTCACGATATTAGGATTATGCAGTATATAGTAATAATAATATTTAATGAGCAACAAATTTAAAAAACAGTATCAGTATAAGTATTGAATTTAGTATCCACCAATTCACCGTCGAAATCCTCAAATTTAGGATATTTATCCAATATTGATGTGATTGACATCATGTTCGAAGTATCCTTCGGATACATTATTTCCTCCATCCGATTAGGCATTGTCTTGTACATTATTTTGAGAATTTCTCTTTTATTTTCGTCCGTTGCTCGCGTGTACCTAACAGTGATAGTCTGAAACATAAAATTTAATTATATTAATTATAATATTTAATTATAATCTAATAAAATATTAATTATAATCTTACTTATATCTTTTAAATAGAAATCTATAATAATTATAAAAATAAAAATTCTAACCTTCTCGTTTCGTTCTTCAAGCGAAAGAATTGTCCCTTCAAAAGGAGGAAGAGGCTTCGATCTTTTGGATGGTTTGTTTGAAGTTGATGAAAATCTTCTTCTTCTGAGATTAGGATGTTGTAAGCTTTTTCTCATTGTTCTAAAACGGAATGCCAGAAAACGCATGTTCGTTTGTTTATCCTTAAAATGGTATTAAAAAAAAAAATTTTCTATTAAAAAAAAGTGGTATTAAGAATAGTAACAGTAATTGTAAAGAAGCAAAATTTAGACTTGCATAGCCATCTGAATTGCAATCACTTTGTAGTTTTGGAAAAGCCCCTATAATGGCTTTCGCTGAATCCTCTTTATTCATGGATGAAGGATAGCTGTAACATAACGAATAGTTAGACAAATTA
>NC_046657.1:28712544-28720070 GCF_010883055.1 Belonocnema kinseyi | reverse complement strand
TAATTTGTCTAACTATTCGTTATGTTACAGCTATCCTTCATCCATGAATAAAGAGGATTCAGCGAAAGCCATTATAGGGGCTTTTCCAAAACTACAAAGTGACTGCAATTCAGATGGCTATGCAAGTCTAAATTTTGCTTCTTTACAATTACTGTTACTATTCTTAATACCACTTTTTTTTAATAGAATTTTTTTTTTTAATACCATTTTAATGATAAACAAACGAACATGGGTTTTCTGGCATTCCGTTTTAGAACAATGAGAAAAAGCTTACATCCTAATCTCAGAAAAAGAAGATTTTCATCAACTTCAAACAAACCATCCAAAAGATCGAAGCCTCTTCCTCCTTTTGAAGGGACAATTCTTTCGCTTGAAGAACGGAACGAGAAGGTTAGAACTTTTATTTTTATAATTAGTATAGATTTCTATTTAAAAGATATAAGTAAGATTATAATTAATATTTTATTAGATAATAATTAAATATTATAAATAATATAATTAAATTTTATGTTTCAGACTATCACTGTTAGGTACACGCGAGCAACGGACGAAAATAAAAGAGAAATTCTTAAAATAATGCACAAGACAATGCCTAATCGGATGGAGGAAATAATGTATCCGAAGGATACTTCGAACATGATGTCAGTCACATCAATATTAGATGAATATCCTAAATTTGAGGATTATGACGGTGAATTGGTGGATACTAAATTCAATACTTATACTGATTATAAGAAATATCTTCTGGAACTAGAAGACGATCTAAGTGGTAAATTTTTTTTTCTTTTTTTTGCATGCGAAAGTTTCACCTCTTAGCTCCTGCCATGCAAGTAATGTTCTGAATTCTTTTTTTATTTTTAGCTGAATTTAAAGCACTTTTACTGCTGCCAGAGAATCTGCCTTCTCCGAATTACATGCAAAAAAATTCGGTTAAAACCTCTGGCGAGCAACGCAAAGTAATTCCGCATCCGTCATTGATTCGAATTTTTCTTGTAAGTATGGTTTACTAAAATGTCAAATTCAGACTTTACTCCTTATACGTGAGCATTAGGGTGGTCCAAAAATTCATTGCAACATTTTTTTTACTGCAGGCTGGGAATGACCTCCCAAACAGTTTTCATTTTCGGAGAAAGAAATTTCTTTTTTTTTTGAAATTCAAATATGAACTCGTAACACCGGGACTTAAAAATCCCATTTAATTGACATGACGAAATTTGGGATTTTCGAAAAATTTTACTCACACTTCAGGTTTTGATCGAAAGTTGCCTATGTGTTTTAGAGATTGAAGAGTAGTGTCTTCGAAATAAAACCATACAAATAAATTTTATTTTCAGCTGCCCTCTCCCCTCCCCAGCACACCAAATATGGCTCAAAAATTAAAAACAAGATTTTTACGAATTATTGTTTATCTTTAGCAATTTGTGCCATTTTTTATAACAAATACTTACTCACAGATAATTTGAATACCTTGCATGATTTTTTAAATGATTTGTAATTGTTTTAATGAATGTAACTTATTTTAACAATTATTCTTTCCCAAAAAATATATTAAATGATTAAATAATCTTATTTTCTGAATCCAATGTAATTGTTAGGCATTCTCAATTGCATAACTTTGATATATTTCTTCTAATATTTAACAAATTTCAATTTACTTAAACCATTTGTATTTCCTCAAGCAATTTTCTTTCAAAAATTAAAAAAATATATATCAAATAGAATACATAAATTGATTCACATTATATTATTTTTTTTTATTTCAGAATCAAGAGGATCCCTTATCAGCAACAAAGACAAAAGGCCCTCAGCAGCAATGCCTTATTTACGTTCCGAAAGGCGGAGGCAACAAAAATAATGGAAAATTTTATATTAGGGCTGACGCGAACCTAATTGAGGTCTCAAGAGAACCATTAAAGGCGTTTGATATTCTCTTGAAATTCCATTTCTTTTTCGGTGTCAAGTACGCACCGAAACTATTGAATTTCTAAGATTTTATGACTGGTTGCATTATGGAACTTGAGGCGATGGAGCCGCGTCCATGTTGTGCTGCTTTAAAGGCCATCCTATTAAACGTTAATGTACGCAGCCCTCCACTGACAGTTGGGTAAGGATATAATTAAAATATTTTACTTAACCTTTTAATAAAAGTATTGAAACGCCTAGAAGGGATTGAACTTTTGTTTCAGGATGGAGAACAGTGACGTTCCACTAGACATCGAAATTTAATTAATATAAAATATATAAAATGATAAAAGTTCGAATTTAATTAATATAGGCACTCATTATAATGAGATACTGAATAAAAATATGTTTAATGCAATAAATGTTTTTATATTCTTTTAGCGTTTATATCGATAAAAATAATTCATTAAATAAATGCAACAGAGCCCGTTTTTTACTCCAATAGAGATAGTTTTATCACTTCAACGGAGTCTGGTTTGTCACTGAATCCGTTGGTGTCACTCAGTTGAATCCAAATTAAAGAGACGCGCTCGCAGCATATAAATCCACCAGTCAAACTACTTGGAGCGACCAGTGACACCATTTGGAGTGACCACCCGCACCAAAGGCAGCAAGCAGTCACACCAATTTCAGCGACCAGCATTTTCAGCGACAGTGACACTATTTGGAGTAATCACTCACACCAATTGCAGCGACCAGTCACAGCATTTGCTATGAGCAATAACGCCATTTGGAGCGACCAGTAACACCACTTGAAGCGATCAGTGACACCACTTGGAGTGACCAGTCACTCCAAGCCATACAGTCATTCTCCGCTCCAACTTAGTGCCACGCTCCACTCCGAAGTGATAAGCTCACTTCTGGTTTGAAGGTGGAGTAATATTTTACACAATTGCAGTGGGATCTGACACCAAGGAATTTAGAGAGTAAGTTCATAGGAAAAGTTTTCAAAAATATTGAAGAACATCAATTGTATCAGAGATTGGTATTACCGTAAAGAAAGATCTTACGTCCAAACGCACTATGATGACTGTTGGTTGAAAATGAATCTGTTGTATCTATTTGATAAAGTTAAATAAATTTTTGGGTTTAAAGTTTTTTTTTAATTCAAAACGTGAAAAAATAATTTTATTTTTGGTTTTCACTGGATAATTGACGTTCATATAGAGTGAAAAGCATATAAATTTTAAACAAAACTTCTGGTTCAGTTAAGAATTACGGACGCTATCGTATACACAATCGGACCAGTTCATCAGCGACACGCTTCAGTTCACTTTGGCTTACTTCGCCATTTTTAAAATAAAATTTTTTTTTTAAATATTGTTGAAAAGTTTCCTCAAATATACCTTTCAAATAAACTGTCTAAGTCACTTTCTTCTCGTATAAATAACATGCTGAGAAATTAGTTTTTTGCGAGCCTTACACCCGGAGACCCCCTTAAATTATGCGAGAGCAAACGAATTAATATAACATAAACGCTGATAATAATGAGAAGATTTTTCGTGATTTCGATTTAATAGATCTCTCAAAATTATATGTGGATCAGGAAGCGGTTTCAACTTAACTTCACCATGACTGCAACAATCATTAAAATAATTTCTTTTATAAGTGACTTCTTGAGCAGCAATGTGCATAGCACAGCAATGAATACATGTAACATTCATTTTTCCAATGAAATATTCTTAGATATCTTCAATTCTGATATCGCGAAGGCAAGAATGATTCTATTTAGTTAGTAAAGCAGAATCATTTATCAATTAAAAGAAGGGTTAGTTAACGACAGTTCGATAATGCGATCATTATTACGTTCTTTTTTATCCACGTGATGAACTTAATCAGTTCAATTCTGATTTCTTGCACGATGCCTTCTCTGCCGATTAATACTTTTTTTATGTTTAATTTTTTGAAAATCTTCGTCTTTAGGTTCTGTTCTGTAAAGGCTTATCTTAAATTTTTTAAAATTGGTATCACTATATATTGGATATGATAAGAAACAAGTACCTTAACAAACGTTGTTGTTTCCGCAGCTTTTAAACTTGTCACTTGGTTTAACTAAAGTTTGTTTAAGCATTCACTCACTCATCGTTTGTTCATTCCAAATCAATGAAATGCAATGTAAAGTAAACGATCTTATTGCAAGATTAATAGTCGCATAACCTATGAAATGATTAATTATTCGTTCTGCAATTTTTCTTGAAATTTTGGTCCATTGCAACATTAAATGAAACTTTCGTGGTCTCGTGAAACATTGCACTTAGCCGTCGCAAAATTCAAACTGCATTTAATTAAAATGCATATCGATCGCACATTTTAGGAATTATTTGCTGATTAATTATGTAATACAATATGTTACGGTTGCTGTCCCTCAAAAGCAATAATGAAAGATTTTCCAAATGAAATTACAATTTTATAGGACTAATAATTATAATCAATTACATGCTTACAGATTACAATTACATAAGAAAAGATTAAAGCAGTCTAATAGAAAAGCCACTAATTTATTATCATATGTGACGTACACCGAAGAAAGCGGGCTTACTTTGAAAAGGGAGATTTTTCAGAGCGTGCGGTCAAAGTCGACTTATGATAGGTCCGACTTTTAGGAGAGAGGGAAGACTCACGAAATCTTCCCTCCCCACTTGACGCTACATTCCCACAGAAAAAGATAGGTCGCTGGCGTGGCTCACGGACGGGGTATAGATGAGACGCGGAGATGTAGTGGTGAGTGGTGGGAGGCGTTTGACGAGTGAGTCGCCTGCCTTCGGTGCACGTCACATATATTGGGGGCAAGTTGACAGAAGTTTGCCGGATCACACTGCCTTAGATATTTCGCTTCGATTACATTCGCACTTTTTCTGAAATATGATCTTTTTTTTATTTTCTGGTATTCAGTTCATTGCTCTACAAAATGAAACTGCTCGTTTTTCTTTGAAAATATTTCCATTGCATGTATTTTTTTATTTCGTATGCGACACCGATGCCAGTTCGTTGGCGCTGGCTGTCTATCCCCGGTTAATCTCAAGATTGTATCCTTAATCCAATTTTTTCAATTAATCCAGACTGGTGGATTCTCTCCTGTAAAGGGCTTTAGCAACCCGGCATAAATAAAGACGTTATCTGGTATAATTTGTACATAAAGAGCTGTCTGTTGAGCCAAACTGACTTTTGTACCTAGAGGCAATTGCACAAGATCTACTTCGTAAAGTTGGCGATATGTCTTTACAAAGCAGCTGTATCCTCGAACATTAGGATCGTTGTTTCTGTGGACATCATTTTCGAAGGACGCTTGAAGATAATAGGAGCTCATAGCACGATTGTACAGAAAAACACGCGCGGGTGAATTTACTCTCTTATAACGAAATTTTAATGGCATCCAGCTAGGAATACCTCGACTGAAAAATTCCGACTGTAGAGATCCACTGACAACATGATCTCTTGGCATTTGCAGAAAGAAGCGGCTTTCATCAGGAATGAAAATATCATCAAACGGATGTACTGTAACATTTCCTCCAGGGATCCCTGAGTAAAATATAGCACCTATTTTTGTAGAAAAAAATAGAGATTTAACAATATCGTGTACACTTGTAAAATATATATTAATCAGATAGTAAACGCATTTTACACATGCAGACAAATATGTAGGATGTGCATTTCATACATGTTAATTATAAAATTTACTATATAAAATGAATAAATATAAATTGAACAAATAGTTGCACTTTTTAGCAAAACATTATTTTAATTCCAAAAGAGATGAATTTTTAATCAAGAGTTGAGCTTTTAACCCAGTATTCAAAAAATACATTAATTGTTAACAAATTATATAGATAGGTTCTCAACGAAACATTTTATAGTTTATATTTGAACTAAGAAGTGAACCTACAATCAAACAAATGAATATTTCTGTTCAGATTCAAATTCTTTTCAAAGAAAATCTTTTGTAGAAAATTCTTCTTTTTCGGCTCGAAAATTGAAAAAAATGTAATGAAAAAAAGAATATAAATGTATGAAAATGCATCATTGTAAACCCTCTTACAGAATAATGAAGTTATGTTTGAGTAATTTAGAACTAAGCAAGAAAACCCGACTTTGGCTTGAAGCCGTTTTATCGTAACGTTATTCTTGACACATTTCACGAATTTTTCAGTATCAGCAAAATGTTGAAAAGAGAAAAAAAAGTCTGCTCTGATAGCTACAATTGGGCCAAGATCAAAATATACTGATGTGTTGCTCTTTTTTGACACAGAATAGATTTTAGGAGAACTTACATTTATTGTAAAATTGATAAGAGTTAGCATACGCGTAAACCGTGGCCAAGGCATTCCTTAATATTAACTTTAATAAAATAATAAAAAAATTCTAATTAAAGTTTAGTCCTTTTTTATTTCTTTGACAGCTCACGTTTTGGAGTCAAAAATTGGATTACATAATAAATTAGAGCTTCTGTTTATAAAGAAGTGATGTGAGCCAATATCTTTTACCTTTGCGAAAATTTTTTAAATTTCATTATGAAACATTGCATCTGAATTATGCAAACTTGTATCCCGCATAATATAAAATTATCTGTTAAATCATTAACTTTTAAAGTTGAAGAATTAGTATGGAAAAAAAATAATTAATAAATAAAAGTTATTGCTTTGAAAATGTATGTTTAATAAACAGAAAAATATTAAGGTAATTTAATTTTAATTACGTGAGATATCGTGTTAAAATATGACACATTAAATAAAAAGCACTAAAGAAAGTTTGTATACATCAATATGTTTATAATTCTGAAGAAAGTTGATTTATAAATTGATAAAATAGGATATTACCATTTGGGTTATAGCACTTTGCAGATAATTTTTGGGTTGATGCATTTCAAATTTTTTTCATTCGCGTATATTGAGCACTGACACTAATTTTGGACTAATTCGTCTAAACCTTTTAAAAAATTAATAAAAGCAATAAAATTTACACATTCGTTGCAAATCAACACACGTAACCTATCATTATTTTTTGGAGCATTCTTAGCGATTTCTAGTGGAGAAAAAAAGAAACTTCGAACGTCGATAAAGTCGAGATCACGTGTTCAGGATTTAGAAAATTATAAAAAAGCACTAAGGAACGTTTGTATATAACAAAATGTTTATAATTACGAAGAAAATTGTCTAGTAAAATATTATAATAATTAAAATTTTCTGATGGTAAAATATTCTTGTGATTTTTTTGTACTGAAGTGAAACAATTCTAAGTTAATAATAAAACGAATAGTCATCAGCTGATCGATTCAACGTCAAAAATTAGACGTCAAGAATTATGGAATTTGGTTAGAGAACTCCGAAGACTAAATTTTAGCACATTGCTGGTGTCCAAAAATTGTGATAGGTTACATGTGTACAGATACTCATTTGTTGATTTGCAACGAATGTGCAATTTTATTTCTTATATTAATTTGTTTAAGGTTTAGATGATTTAGTCCAAAATTGTGGGTCCGGATGCAATAAGGGCACATAAAATTTTTTCGTGCGAAAACGAAGACCCCTGGAGGCTTTAGAAAAAATTTTCGAATTTTAATTTTCAAA
>NC_046657.1:28691000-28712444 GCF_010883055.1 Belonocnema kinseyi | reverse complement strand
AACGGATTAAAATCGACTTTTTCAAAAAAGTAAGTTTTTTGGCTTTAATTTTTAAACTAAAAAAGTTACAACTTTTTGTCTTAAGAAAAAAAGATGCGAAATGAAATTTTACATCCATATATATCTTTTGAAAATTAAAATTCGAAAATTTTTTCTAAAGCCTCCAGGGGACTTCGTTTTCGCATGAAAAAGTTTTATGTGCCCTTATTGCATCCGGACCCACAATTGGTGTCAGTGGTCAATATACGCGAATCCAAAAATCTGAAATGCATCAAACCAAAACTTATTTGCAAAGTGCTATAATTCGTATGGTAATATTTTATTTTATTAATTGATAATTAAACTTTCTCTAAAATTATAAACATATTGATGTATACAAACGTTCTTTAGCCCTTTTTATTTGATCTGTCAAATTCTAAACACGATATCTCAATCCGCGTGGACACAGTGAACGTATTTTGTGAATGAACCGTTAGAATTTTTATAAAGTTTTTTTAAAAAATGATTTTTTTTAAATTGCATTTTTTATAAAATTTGAAGAATAGAGTTATTTTGCAAATATTATTTATATGCGGTTGGAAGTACAATAGTTGAATAGTGAGCAACCTGTAAAAACCGGTTTGTTATTAAACGGTTTATTGCAGCACGTGCCCAAAGAATCAACCTTTGATTATATTTTTATAACAGGTGTATTTAACAAATGTATAGATAATTTAGTTAAACACCTTTTGTGTTTTCAATTTTTGTTTGAGGCGTTTTTCAAAAATGTAATTTTTATTCTTCTTTTTATGTTTAAAATAAAATCTACTCGTCCTATCTGAAGATCCTTCATAACAGATTCATAGAACCTTTTTGGTTGAATAACATAAGCTATTAATTTTTTGTCTTACTTCGCTGGGTTTAAAAAAAAATTATGCTTTGTTTATTTTTAATTTTTTCTTTCCCTTTGGACTTATTGGATTTGTTATAAAATCAAAATCTTTGTGCAAAAAACCTTTTTTCTGTAAAAAATTAAAGAATTATTGCTTTTTTACTGCAATTACACGTAATCAACGGTAAATTCTGGTATGGTTAGGCATTGTCCTGGTCAGGCCGAGCAGCGCCCATTAGTGAGGGTAGGTGTTCATTCATTTTCCCATGATTTCAGTTTGCCAAAATCTTATTCATTAAGTTTGGAAAGAACAAATTGAATATTTTATTTACTGTTCAGCTTTTCTTGCCTAGATATGAACTTCTGAAATATAACATTATCGTCGGCTAATAAGTTTTAAAGTTGTACTTTACGCATTTTTTTACTAAATAGTTGAATTCTCAGCTAAAATAAGGCAAACAAAAGATTGAATTGCTGGCCAAAAAGATTAATTTTACTAGTAATCGGAAACGAATTTTTAATCAAATGCAGTTAATTTAACCAAATGTTTGCATTTTTAACCAAAAAGGTAAATAGAGAAAAATGTAAATGTAAATTTAAATGTTTGATTCTTAATGATTTATTGAGTTTTGAATAAATTTCCGATGATTCATAACTCTGGTAATACGGTTAACAAATCTTTCAACTAAAGTATTGATAAGGTTTTTCGTAGCTTTTTCAATTTACTTTGAAAGCCAGACAAATTAAACTCTTTCAGAATTTCGCAGATAATGCTGTCATTTTGAATCACTCTAAATCTAATATGCAAAATTAATCTCATCAAAATGAATGAAAAAGATTGTTATGCAAGAAAACAGCTTTATCTCGAAGAGAATTTTATGAGATTTTAAACTGACGTATATTAATGAAGTGGCATATTAACATAATACAAATTTTTACGAGATTACTATATTTAATTACTCAAGATCTTAAGTAGAGAACATTATAAGAGTCTCACGATTATTTTTTCAAAGATAATGTTCTCAATATTTCAAAATATAGCTTAGGTATTTTAGGTATGACATTTTTTTAATTTTCAAGGGTAAGGGGGCTTGGAAGAAAAATTTATAGTAACTGTAATGATTTACATAAAAAGCAAAGTTAATACGTACGCCACGTAGCTAGGTTGGCTGCTCGGCGTTCTTCGCTTTCAGGATCTTCGCTCGACGAACTTTGTTTAGGCTGGGGCGGGCGAGACCCCGGGTACCTATGTGAGTAGCGTTTCGACCTTAATTCTGTAAGAACATATATAAATAGATGAATTTTTCATTTGTAATACAAACCCCAGATAACAATCGTGCGAAGCACAGTGCCTAAATGCGTATGAGGCATGTTGAGCCAGTCATAACGCAAGCATACTGCCATCACCTTTCGCTATTCTGTGATGAGTAGGTAAAGTGCGTGCGCAATGCATCTCATATTGCCACCAAGACGTACTTCACGTACGACTGACTGCGTATGACAGCCTTCCTGCGAAGCAGGCTTGTTTACATTCTGCAGATTATCATGGAACAATTGCATCATAATTATATTATATTTAATTAATAATTATCAATCATTAAAAAGGAGCCTATAATAAGGCTCTTTTTTTACGAAGAAAAATTCGAAAAGGTTCTAAATCCTTTTTCTAACTACAGCTTCCATTGGCTTCATTTCTGACTTAGAAATCTTGTTAATCTCGAAGTTAATTTTCGTCAGGAAAATATATTATTTTTTACAATGTAAAGAAATTAAATCCACCCGAAATCAGTCCAAGGCCATTTAAAGGCAACCCTGAAAATTTAACTTTGTCAAAAATTTATTTGTGGGATGGATTTTTGTTCTTAGAAATTAATTTTTTTAACTAAAAATTTACCTTTCACTTTTTTAGCTGAAAATTATGTTTGTTTTTTAATGTGAAAGTTTAACTATTTAGTCGAAAATTCATCCTTTTAGGTTTAAAATAATTTTTTTTAAATTTAAAATTAGTTTCTTGAAACTGAAAATTTAATAACACCATTTTTTGTTGCAGAAATATTTTTTTATTGTTTAATTCATGTATTCTCTTTATATTTTACATGCTTCAGTTATAAATTAATTTTCATGCTCACAAATTAATTTACTTGATTGTATATTAACTTGCTATTGCAAATTCAACTGTTTTGTAGCAAATTTCTCTTTTTGGCTTGTCTGTCTGTCCGACCGTCCGTCCGTAAACACGATGACTATCGAAAAAATAAACCGATCAAAACGATCCTAAGCACACTTTTTGTAGGTCTTAAAACAAAGGAAGCGTTTGTTGACCAGCCATTTTGGATAAAAATTCAAAAAGTGAGCGCATTTTGAAAATGTTTGTGACCACTTTTTTCATAATTTAAAAATTCTATGTACGGATATGTATAGCAACAAAAAAGATAAGCTATTTATCGTAATGACTGTCTTCGATAAAAAGAATATTCTCAGAGTTATAGCATTTTCAAAATCAATTGGAAAATGTCTGAAGAAAAAAAACTTTTTGAAAGCCTCTACAAGGTTATTATAAGGTTATCGTATCAAGGTTATGCATGAGTTCATGTTGAAAATTAAGGGTTTCAATTTTGTAAAAATTTCTTGCAACCTTTTTTACATTGAAAGACACACTCTTCCCCTTTAATTTTCTTTTTGACCCGTTGAACTTCACTCATTTATCTCTGACTTATGAATTTTTCAAGAACAATATCTTTTCTCAAAAGCCTTTTAGTTAACGAGTGAAACAACGGTACTGTATTATGAATCAGAAGCTCTTTCGAAAAACTGAAGCTGCATTAAGGAGAATGAGGAGGATTTGATGAATAAATTTTTAAAAAATTCTAGTAACATCAGTAAAAATTTCGAAGTTTAAAGTAAATTTAAACTTAATTTTACACTTGAAAAAATTTCAAGAGATTTAAAAAAGATTACATATGTTTGAAGATTTCGAAATAAACTTTTGAAACTTTCTAAGGATTTAAAAAAATTAATTTTAACAGATATATTATATAGATTTTTTAAAACTAAAATTTTTTGAGACTCCTAGGATAATTGAAAATAGTTTATTATTTTGGATAATTAAATTTATGTGAGATGATTTTAAAAATATATTTTAAAAAATAGTCTGTAAGATTTTAAGGCATTTTTTTATCGCAAGAATTACTGAAAGTCACAGGAAAATTTCCAAATCATCTAAAACGATATTTAATATTATTGAAAAAACTACAAAAACAATTTAAAATTTGAAGGGGTTAAAAAAAACTGTAAAATAATCTGCAGGTTTCTGAAGATTTAAAAATACATTTTTGTAACTTTTTTAGGATTTTGAGAGGCTGCTTAATGTAACTGTAACAAGTAACGAAAAGCAAAACTACTTACCGATCTCAGATTGGTCAGCTCGTCGGCTTCGTTGGCTCGAAGGTGGACGCCGTCGACTCGAAGAAGGTTCGCTCAAAAAAGGTTCACTAGGTTGGGACAAGGGCGGGTGATGAGGTGAGTCAACATGCATACTTGATTCTATAAGAACAAACAAAAATAGATGCATTTTTAATTTGGAATACTTATACTGAGAAAACTATGCCACATAAGTTGCAGTTGTATTTATTCAATCTCATTTATAATTTGAAACGTGATTAATCGTGCAGAGAAAAAGTCAGAAATTTAACAAAAAAACATTAAAAATCCTGTGAAATTCCGTGTTTAATTTCCCCTTAAGGCCATGTGACGAGTGGGTCACGTGACTAGATTCCTATCATACTGATCCTTTTTTATTTCCCAACATATTTTCACACGAAGCGCCATATCGAGTTGAAAATTTGGGATCTGGCACTTCGTGTGAAAATAAGTTGAGAAATACAAACAGTATCAGTAAGGTAGGAATCTGATCACGTGACCTTCTTACTGCATGGCCTTAAAGAAATATATTTGATCCATCGACGATAATATACCACGTGGGCAGTTCTAGAATAAAAATAAAAAATTTACAATTAAAATCATTCGCTCTTAATTTAGATGTTTATCATCCAAGAATTATTAATTCTCTATAAAATATGTAGTAAATGATATTTCATATCAAGAAATATTAATTTTACTAACATGAAAAGGACTTTTTAATAGATTACATGAATTTCAAAAAATTTGTTGAATTTTCAACTAAAAAAGACACAAAGCAAAATGAAATTATTCCATTTTTAACGAATAATTAATTTTTAAATAATTTCTGACTATTTATACAGAAGTCTCTTAATACCAATATGAAGACCAATATAAATAAAATGTTTCTTCTGAAGTTTCGGTAAGGGTTTCTACACTCTTTTCAATAAAGATGTGCTGTAGTTTAGTTCAATTTTTGATACAAATTTAGTCACGTTACAAAAATCGAACTTTTCGAAATAGAAGAAAAATTCAAATGTACATCAAACCAATTTTATTTCCTTTAAGCTATCACAATTTTTTTAATGTAAAAGAACTCCTTTTTGGTGAAGCAATGAATCTAAAAGTCAAGCCGGATTATTAAAATCCGATTTATTCGAATATTCGAACCAGTCGAATTTCGAAGATGAAACTTTTACATCTATTTTCTAACCAAAAAATCAGTTGTTTTGATTTTAAAAATTGTATTAAGCCAAGGAAATAAAGCTACTTGAAATTCATTTCTTTGAATGTAATTGAACAAAAGTAATCTCATCAAAGTCAGTGAACACATATTTTCATGCAAGGAAATAACTTTGCGTTGAGGAGAATTTTATGAGATTTTAAACTGATGTATAAGAATAAAGTGTCACAATGACTTGAAGTTACTTCTTTGACTAACGTAATTGTAAAGAGTCAATATATTTGCTGCGTAACATAACTGTAAAGAGTAACTTAAAAAAAAGGTTTTTTACCGAACGCAGATTGGTCAGCTGGTCGGCTTCTTTGGTTTGGAGAAGGTTGACTTGGCTGGGGCGAGAGCAAGCGCGGCTGATGAGGTGCATCAATATGAATACTTGATTCTATAAGAACAAACAGAAATGGATGCAATTTTAATTTTATATAATTACACTCAGGACAGTATGCCACCCAAGTTGCCCTTTCATTTACTTAAACTTCGGTATAACTAGTTATGTTATCAATCGGTGAGAGAAGAAAGCAGACATTTCTTTCAAACACTGGAAAGCCTATTAAATTCAGCTCTCAATGTGTCTTTAAAGAAATAATTTGAATCCCTTGTAGATACTGAGATAATGAAAAAGGTAATGATGAAATAATTTTAATGAAAATCAAGAATGTACGACCAAAAGCTTTAGCTTTAATGTAGAGTTTTATCATCTAAACTAATAGGTTAAATTTTCTAGTAAAAAGGCAAATCCAAAAAAAAGTGGAATTCTTATACTTTTAAAGATCAATTGATTTTTGAATAATTTCTTATATTTTATACATAACTCTGTTAATAACAAATAAAATATTTCTGCTGAAGTTTCGGTAAGGTTTTTCACTCTTTTCGACTTATTTTGAAGGCCTCAAAAATGAATCTATTTCTTAATCTCACTTAGGATACTTTCATTTTGCATTTTGCAATTGTCATTTTTCAAGACTATTGTAGTTAATTGCTGAAGATCTAGAGTAGCCGATTTGGGGGAATATTCATAGTGACTTAAAAGGAAATTTTTTTTTTTACCAAATGCAGGTTGATCGAGTGGTTGGCTTCGTTGGCTCGAAGAGCGTTCTCGTCGTCGAGTAGAAGAAGCTTCGTTCAAAACAGGTTCACTTGTCTGGGGCGAACGTGAGCGCGGATGGCGAGGTGTGTCAGCATGCAAACTTAAGTCTACTATATAAAAAAACAGAAATGAATTTATTTTTATTTTAAAATACTAACACTGGAAACAGTATGCCACACAAGTTGTAGTTAAATTTATTCAAACTTTTGTGTAATTTTCAATTTGATTAATCGTTCAGAGCAAAAGGCAGACATTTTCTTGAAAAACTTATGGAAAGCCTATGAAATTCCGCGTAGGGAAATCTGATCTCTGGAACATAATATACCACAAGAGAACTTTTAACTTTAAAATCAAGAATGTACAACCAAAAAGATTGGTTTGTAAAAAATTAGATTTTAATTTGTAATTTTGTAGTGGATGAAAAGTGCCCAGCGCTAGATAGCCCTCTAAGGGCCAGAACATTTATATTATAAAATTACCTAAATCTAAGGTCCTTAAATGCATCTAAGTCTCTTTTTAATTTTCCGCTTATGTTGTCCGTAATTTTATCGAATTAAATGCATTTATAATCAAAAAACGGTAAAATCAGGCTTTATTCTAATAGAATCTTGATTTCACTAAGAATAATATCTTTTTTTTATATAGCTGCTGTAAAAGTTTAAAGGTTTTCCTCGAGACGGTTATGACGTGTTCCTTTCATAAAAGACTTTGGTTCGTTAAAAATCATGAATCTCCAATCATATCAAAGAGGCAATCAAAACATTGACAGATCTGACACCGCTCCTGAGAGAAAATCCTTGTGAACGTGCCTCTTAAATTTTAACCAATTGGATAAGTCACCCTTACTATTCCTGATCCGTTCTTATCTACTGCTGAGGTGAAACTCAAACCATGTAATAGCAGAACCAGATAATTAAAAGACTTGAATTTTCTAAGTAAAAGCTTATGGTTTACCAAGTCGAAGGCCTTAGAAAAATCAGATTGAACCGCTACTAGAAATTCTTCTCTATCAATTGTAAATTTTGTATCAGCTGGCGATGAACAATCCACCCAAGCGGCTTATACAATGCGTTTGAGATAGATATAGGATGAAAATAACTCGGTAAAGGCGGCTTTGAAATCTTGGAAACGGAGCGGATGACTGCAATTTTTTGGCTATTTGGGAAAATCTCACTCCGTAAAGAAAAGTTATAGATCTGCAAAATATTCAGGAAAATAACAAGCAGAGACATTGTGATCATTTTAATAGAGATACCACCCGGCCCTATAGCATTTGAATGGACTTCACAAATCGTGTCCATTAGAGACACAGGGGAGATGTTTAAAAAGAAGAGTCTACTATCATCAAACAAATCTCCGCGCAGAACAAATGTTGGAACCGCTATAGATAGCTGATTGGGTGGTGAAAACGCATAAAGGAAATCTGAAGGTATGAAGTCGACGTCGGGTCCTCCACTCTTGGTTATATTATCCCAATCGTAGGTCTTAATGTGGTCATAAAATTTAATATTATTAAGATCACGGATGTGCATGGTAGCCGGCCTAGTTGAAAGGTTACAAGATAATGGGTATTCAATGTTGATCAGATCATGATTGAAAAGGAAGGGAATAGGGTAGGGTAGTTCCCATGAGCATTTAATCTGTCTAAATCATTTCCGTTCATAAGGGCAATCCGCATGCTAGACTGGTCAGTGTGAAAATGGACAAACCAACATAGAAAACCAATGACTTGAAGTAAATCGTTAGATTACTAGATGTATTTAGATTCGTGTTAAAATCTCCCATTGAAATGATATTATCATAATTAGGAACAAGCGTGAAAATATCAGGCTCCAATTCCTAGTAGGGGGTTTGTAAATCACCTCTACTAACAAATGAACTTCTTCGTCCGAGAGTGCAAGAAATAAATAATCTGCTCTTGGACGATTTGTTTGTGGACTAGCGAAAAACACGTAGCCTGAGAGACTTGCATGTAAAGTAAAGGCATACCCCACCTCAAGTTCTCTCCTGACTGTCCTGATGAAGTAGCTAATAATTATTAATTGCATCGGCGCATAGAGGGGTATTGGTTTTCAACCATGCCTCTGAAACTGCAAAGATTTTATAATCATGAGAGCTGAAAAAATGTTTTAACTGAAGAAAATGGGCCAGGAACGACTGAGCATTGACATGGCAAATTTTAGTTTTATCCATTTGTATGAGAGCAGGTGAAAGACGCTGAAGACAGGCTGAAGCAAATGAGGAGACCCCTCAAGACATGTGAAAAGCAAAATTCCGAACCAACCTCTCCAAAGGAAACTATAGCAAATAAGAGTGATGTTCATCAAAGGATTCCCTCTGAGGAGACGACATCCCACGTATGTTGAAACAATTAACAATAGAAACAAAATAAACATCGGCCACATCCACTTTCATGAGGTAAAAGGCTATTTAAATAATAGATATATAAACTCAAACTAATCATATATATTGCACCAAAATAGAATATAATCACAATAAGAGGGTAGCCACATGCCAGGGAAGTCAGGGAAATATCAGGGGGGGGGGGGGATTCTGCCAGGGAAATCAGGAAAATGTCAGAAAAATGAAGTAGCTGTCAGGGAAAATAGAAATTGATATGTTTTTCATAACATTTTGGAAGTACTACCAAACATCAATGTAAATGTTTTTTCAGTGTACATTTTTTAAGAATAGAATTCGATTCTTAGTTTTTTCTTTGTAGTTATTTCTTTATTTATTGAAAGTTTCGATACATGTCCCTTAGTTAATTAATCAGATCAGACAACTTAGCGGCGCCATATAAGTTTTTCTTCTCTTGAGATTTTACATATCATGCGTTGGTTGACTTAGAGTGTTCATTTTTTTGTTTTTTTGAAAATGCTATAACTCTGATAATTTTCTTTTCATCAGAAAAAGTTATAAGGATAAATTGTTGGAGTTTGCGAGTACTATAAATAACCATATAATGAAAACACGTACTGTATTAAAACCTGAAAACAACAGATAAAGAAAAGCACCTTTTTCTCCAAAAAAATAAAAGAAAAGAATTTTCCTCCTTGAACAAAAAATTAAAAAAGAGGAAAGACAAATGAGAAGGTAGCAGACCAAATACCCTTCCTTTTTTTTCTTTCCTCTTTTTTATTTTCATTATTATTAAATCATAACAAAAAACATTTCTTGGAAATAAACACCAACGTTTTGGCACTCATACAGCACCCTTGTCAAGGGAAAAAAAATTTGGTCGATGGATTCTTGGTTTTATTTTCAGGAATCCTGCACAATAATTTGATTATTGGACATTCAATAGGATTTTAAATTTGATTTTAATCTTATTAAAATTTCTTTAATTTTAATTTAGCTAACTTGGATTAGAGGTCATTTCTACCTCTGTCCCCTTCTATTATTTTGCTTTTTTCACATTATGATTTTTAATCAGATCAAAGTTACCAATGGTGCAGAGGCCTTCAGAAGAAATGCAGAAGAAATGATGTTTTACCGGAGAAAATATATTTTTTGGATAACAAATTTAGAGATTTTACCGTTCAAAGTAATTTTTGCAATAGAAAAATAGAAATTTTGAATATTCAAGAGCAAAATTTATATTTGCATAGAATCTTTGAAGAAGGAGATAAAGATCCTTGGTTTGTCAATTTTACAGATATTCAAATTCCTAAAGGAGTCACAGATATTCTTAGATCAGGTAGAGGTTTTGGTAACCGTATGATAAAAAGTAAGTCGAGACAAATGAAGGAAATAGTCAAAGATGGCGAATCATGTTCACACAAAATTCTGATAATAAATCAATAGGATTTCCGAAACAAGGTTTTGCACTTGTCTCAGAGCTTGGTTGATAAAAATGGTTTGCACGTTACTAATATTGATCGTAAGATTTCCAAAGGTTTTTTATAACGAAAAGTTTTCTTTAAAGCAACGCTGATATAATTTGTATGAATGGTGATAGGGGCAATATTACTGTTTGTATGAGAAAAAAACTGATTACGCTAGGGATATAGAGAAGTTACTTTGCAATCATGATAATTTTGATATTTGATTTGCAATAAATTGTTATGGAAAATTTGGAGATTTATGCTTTTATGAAGTTAGATTTTACTTTGCCTTATTATTTTCGGTATGTTGATGATATCTTTTTACGTGTTCCTCTTGCAAAGTTGCAGATGGTTGTCATTTATTTTAACAGTTATCATCCAAAACTTTAATTTATTCGTGAAATGAAAAGAAATAATAAAATTAGTTTTTTGGACGTAGAAGTAATTAAAGATCAGGATGGAAATGTTATTCCCAAAGGGTATAGGAAAAGTACATAGTTAGAAAGAATTAAAAATTTTGTTCTGCTCGTCCTTTTTAAAACAAAGTTACAGTAATCAAAAGTTTATTTGGCAGAACTCTGGGTTTGCAGATGTTTCGTTTCACAATGAAAGTTTAAATATTGTTAATAATATAATTTTTCTAAATTATCACCCACAGAAGTTAATTAAGAATATAGTTCCTTTAATAATTTTGTTCTTTCATTTTGTGGTCAAACTTCAAAAACTATTGAATTTATGTTCAGGATTTGTGAGATGACTTACGTGGGACAGACTGGAAGACTTCTTAATACTAGGATAGAGGAACACAAAAGTGATGTTCGTTTGGGACGCTGTTATAAGAATGTTCTTGCCAGACAGACAAAAGAATTCATTGATTAGCATTGAGGTTTCATAAGTTTTTAATTTTCTTTTACTTTCTCTAGTTTCGGTGTGCTTATGATGGATTTTTCAGGTATGTTTATAACTGGTTTAAATTTTGACCCTCACCGGATGTTTCCAATATATTTATGGTACGTTTTGATTTCGAACCTCATTTGATTCTCGAGTGTCAGGAAGAGAGCACCGTGGTGTTGGTGCTGTTCCTGTCTGCTTGAGTGTTTTTTTTGCCTTGATACTATAAGTATGCTATATGAGTGTCAAAACGTTGGTTTTTATTTTCTACAAACGTTTCTTGTCGTGATTTGATAATAATGAAATTAAAAAAGACGAAAGAAAAAAAAAGAGAAGCAAGGGGATTTGTTTTGTTGTCCTTTCATTTTTCTTTCCTCTTTTTCATGTTTTTCTTCAAGGAGGAAATATCTTTTCTTTTCTTTTTTTTTCTTTTCTAGGAGAAAAAGGTGTTTTTCTTTATTTATTGTTTTCAAGTTTCAATAGGAACATTTTATGGTGGTTTTCCAAATTTGGTCTATTTATTCCTGGTTTTATTTTCAGGGATTCTGCACATTAATTTTACAAAAGTGATTCATAGCATATTGTAAAGCAAAAAATAAAAATAACATAATTTTTTAAAATTTAATTATTTTTGTAGAGGGCCCCGCTAAGATTTTAGCAAGCTGACGCTGCCCTGTATTCGTAAAAGCGAATAAGGGAAAAAAATTATTTGGATAAAAAATATACATTATATGACATACTGTTGTTCGCTCGTGGCGCTGCTGAGTTGCCTGGCCTTAATTAATCCATACTGTCATGTAAAGCGTATTTTTCTGGCTTGTTTCACTATTTTGCTTCACAAATTATTGAATCCTTATTCGCTTCCGTAATACTTTCCTTTCAGGGAAATCTTTTTAAATGTCAGGGAAAAGTCAGGAAATTGGAAAATTCAATTTTGTGGCTACGCTGAATAAAGAGAAGAAAGTCAAATATGCTGCTAAAAGAAATGATGCATATGCAAAGTATCTCTACATAGGGATATAGCAAAAAAACCATTGCTATCATTGAAAGTCGAGATTCTGTAGGTGAGTGAGTATAACTCTCCTTAAACCTTCCTTCTTTCTGCAGAAGATTTTCCCGCCACTTATCCATAAATATTTGATTTTCTTGTTCCTACTCAGCAAAAGCGCCCGTTTGTTTATCTGCGCAAAATATTCAGTAAGAGCTTCTTGAATGTAGAGGATGTTGTTTTCCCCTACAGGCCAACCAATTGAACTTCTAGAGAAGTCACGGTTCTTTAATCCTCAAATTTTGCGATAATAATAGACGCTCGTTAAGTTTCCTGTGGACTTGATCTGGTCTGATTGAGTTTGCTAATATTTAGGAGACTATCATTCGAAAAGGGCGTACCGAGAGAATTAGCAATCTGCCCCATAGTGTCCGAGTAATTTTCTGATCGTTTCTGTGATGAACCGTGTATCTCAAGTGTCTCGGCAAGGGCAGCCTTTTTAAGAAAGTGACCTTTACGCTCAAGATAAGAAAGTTAAAAAGCCTGAGTCAGTTCTATATTCTTGAGATGCTTAGTCTTGTAGAACCTGTATACCTGACGCGTTCAACGCTACATTCGTTTCAAGAGTACTTATCCGACATTCATTGGTTGTTAAGTCCTCCTTGATTTTATTAAATTAGGCCTTAAGTTTGTTTGGCCCGCTAATTAAAATTGACGTACATTTCCCACAGTGCCATTTTTATTGCAATTGTTTAGCGTTTCAAGATTCTTGGACGGAATATTGCTGCAGATTTGATGAGCAAAGCAAAGCAAAAAAAAATTTTTTACGCAGTGCCGTAAGTCAGTAGCAGCTCTCGTGACCAACGTGCCCTAGGTAGCACAGGAAACCATGTTAGAATGTCTTCTATACTTAAAAAACCCGCATTGACAAACAAAAATGGAATTGCAAAGTTTTTACAGAAGCCTCAAAATATTAAACTATTTCTAAGTTTCACTTACGATACTGTCATTTCGCATAGCCCCTTTTCAAAATGCACTCTTTGAATGTAATAAAATACACTTGATCTTATGAAAATTAATTGGAAAAATATTTTTATGCAAAGAAGCAACTTTGTGTTTAAAAGAATTTTATGAGATTTTAAACTGATGTATGCTTATAAGCTGTTAGATTGGCTTCACCGAAATTGTTTTAAGATTATTATAGTTAATTGCCAAAGATCTAAAGTATAATGTTTGGGAAAAAATTCAAAGTAATTTTTAATAACTTAAAGTTACTTCCTCAAATAACGCAATTTGATCGATTTAATCAGTTTGCTCCATAACATAACTGTGATTAGTAACTTAAAAACAAAGTTTTTTACCGAACGCAGGTTGGTCTGCTGGTTGGCCTCGTTGGCTCAAAGAATGTTCTCTTTGTCGTCTCGAAGAAGTTTCGCTTGTAGAAGGTTGAGTTGGCTGCGGTGAGCGCGAGCGCTGGCCAAGCGGCGAGTCAGCATGCAAACTTAAGTCTGCTATATAAGAAAAATATAAATAGTTTTATTTTTATTTTCGAATACTTACACTGAGAAAAATATGCTACACAAGTTGTAGTTCGATTTATTCAAGCTCATGTATAATTTTCAACGTGATTTATCGTGCCGAGAAGAAGGCAGCCATTTTCTTAAAAAATCATTTGAAAGCCTATGAAATTCCGCAAAAGAAAGTTTTTAGGATCGCTTGAACAAAATATACGACGTGAGAAATTTAAAAATGAAAATCAAGAATTTACAATCAAAATATTAGTTTTTAATTAAATTATTAATTATTAATATAAATTATTAAAATATAACCGAATGGTTCACCTTTTTAACTCAAAAATACAAATTCAAAAACGAAAATGGATGTGCACATTTTTCAAAAAATAATTCAATTTTAAATAATTTTAAATAATTTAACTTCAGAAGCAGTTTCTGAAAATTATAAATATAGTTTTTTAAAATTCCTAAATCGTAAGAGAAATATACGTTCTCGTAACTGAAAGGAGTGCGCAGTAGCATGCGCACACTTCGATTCTCGAGCGCGTTCGGCTAGCAGACGAAATATGGCTTGAAAATTAAAAATGAAGTTTTGCGGTAATCCTGGTATAATAATCTTGTTCGTAATTTGTTTGCTTTATATTTATATTTAATTCTTTTTTTTTGTCGTTGCTTCCTTCACAAAATTTCCTTTTTCGTTATAAGTTTAATCATTTATTTTAAAATTCAACAATTTTGTTAAAAAAACATTGTTTTCAGTTCAACATTTAATTTTTGTGTGAAAAATCCTTCTTTTTGGGTTAAGAATTTAACTATTTTTAGAGAAAATTGACGTATTTTTCAAAACTTTTTTTTTATCCTGAAAAGTCAAACTGAAATATTTTTTGGTTGAAAATTTCACATTTTTCTAAATGTTCTCTTTTTATTTTAAAAAATCATCTATTTTAGTAGAAATTCCACCTTTCTTGGATAAAAATGCAAATGTTTTTATCAAAATTCAAACATTTTTTCAAAAAAGGTATCCTTCTTTATTAAAAATTTAACTGTTTCTTTGAAAAATGGCCTTTTTGTGTTGAAAATTCAAATATAATATTCGCAGAAAGTTTACTTCTTGATTAAAACTTAGCTTTTGAAGTTGAAAATTCAAAATAAAACCTTTTTCGGAAAAAAATCCTTTTTTTTTTAATTTGAATTTTTGATTGACCAACTTTGTTAAGAATCTTTTTTTCTGTGTTATATCTATATTTTAGTTGGAAATTCATATCTTTAGTAGAAGGTCTAACAATTTTTTACCAATTAATTTTTTTTTTGTGCTAAAAATTAACTTTTTCAGAAAAAACTACATACGAATATTATTTATAAGAAATAAAATAAAATTTTATATACATTTTGTGCGTAAGTTTCTCGAAAAACTTAATGCATAGAAATAATATTGTATGGTTTAATAATTTCAATATAAATTTGTAGTATATATTTGTCCTAAATATAAAAATTATAGTAAGTATATATAAAAGAGCGAAATTTATATGTGAAGAACTGTGTATGAACTTAACTCACATTTCCTTCCTATTTTTTATTCTCAGGACAAATATAGACTAAATGTTTTATATTAAAATCGATGAACCGAAAAAAATTTTTAACCTCTTGAAATTTTCAGTTACAGTAACTGAAAATTCCTAAACTGTAACAAAATTTCCTTAAATATGTGACTTGAGTTTTATGCAGTTACTGTTACTAAAGTTTCTGTTACAGTTTGGGAAAATTTAGAAACTGTTTCTGCATAAAGCTTTAGTGACGCGTCTCTGAAAATTCCTGCAGAAATTTTAAACAGTGTAACTCTGTTAATACTAATGAAAATGAAATATTTTTTCTGAAGTTTTCGTAAGGTTTCCGTAAGGCTGTTTGAATTGCACTCCTTAAAATGTAATTAGACAACCATAACCTTATCGAAATAAATGAGAAAATATTTCTATGGAAAAGAAATTGCGTAAAATACATGCATGCATAACGTGTGTGACAGCAGGGTGACATAACCTTAACGAGTAACTTAAATCGAAGTTTTTTACCGAGTGCAGGTTGGTCGGCTGGTTGGCTTAGTTGGCTCGAAGAACGTTCTCTTCGTCGCCTCAAATAAGTATCGCTCGCAGTAGGTTGATTTGGCTGAGGCGAGCGCTGCTGACGAGATGAGTCAACGTGCAAACTTAAGTCTATAACAGCAAACAGAAATTTGAACAGTCAGACATTTTGTTTAAATTTTGTAAACCTTTAAGGAAAAACGCGCCTTATACAAATACATATAAACGCAAATTCTACATAATCAATCCATGTGATTTAATTAATTGAATAGTGTTCAGGATACATGAATAGATTAATGTAAATCCAACCCTGAAATGAATAGAACAAAGCAAAAATTGATACTCGACTTCAACCTAACCATGTCTGTCAAAATCTGAAGGTATTTCTTTTCCTTGAAAACCAACTGTTGAAAGAAATAAAATTCTATTGTCAGAGGAATTCTAAGTTCGCGTCGAGCACGGGGTACGTTAAATAAAATTCTCAACTGAATAATTTAAGAAACTACATCTGACTGCGGAAAATGGTACTAGGTCAAGGTGGGGCTAAGCGGGCACTTTTTTAGAGTCCTTTTTATATTTCTTTAATGTTTGTTTGAGAACGTATCAGGTACGGCTGGATAGAGAATTTAGATGGTTGCGAAATTTTACTGACAATTTTAAACTACGATTCTTTGCTTATGAATTATTGGAAAAACAGTGAAATTATGGAAAATCGGTTGAGCGATAATTCTTAGGATTAAGTCGACACTGAAATATAATGTTTGAAGAAAGAAAAGAACACATTCTTAGAACATTTTTATTTTTTCAGAAAACTTATTTCTCGATCCAAAAATACCTAATACGTTGTCAAAGAATTTTAATTTACATTCACATCCTTTTAATCACATGGTGAACTTCAAGCGTATAATATAATCCTGAAGACTAACCTAACTAATGTCTAAAAAAAGTTAATGCGTTTAAGCAAATTCACATTTTATATTATCTTTTCCGTCACAACAAAGATATCCAAATTTCCAAATTTCTTGATACAAAAATATTAAATAATTACCAAAATGTTCTTGTTATCTAAAGGTCTTACACTGTTAAAGAAAAATGTCTATTTTCTATGTTGTTTACATTTACTGCATCAGAAGCAGTTTATCTGATTAAGCATATTGAGCTGATTAAGTTGCAGTCACATCATTGAATATTTGACTTATGAAAAAGTTTGCCAGGTGTTTCCTGAATCAAAGGCTTAAATTAAGCAATGACCGCCTAAATTGAAAAATGATATCCAAAAACACTACCTAAACAATTTAAACCAAAGGATAATGGTAATGATGAAAACGCGTAATTTATGACTATCGATGACAATGAAGAAAAGGCTTGAGGTCAGTCAGATATAGCAATGTTTAAAGAAGACACTCCGACAGATCCTGCTAACAATTGTCATCGGGTTACCAACAAGTTTCTCAAGATGCTTTATTAAAGTCGGAAACAATATTTGGATATAGTGTTCGGCGCATGCAGAATTAATAATAATACTTTAATATTTGATAATGCACGTAACCATTTTAAGGCCCAATAAATCTACATAAGGCATAAAAAGTAATTGATAACTATTTACATTCCCAAATAGTTGTTCAACCAGGCACCTCCCTGCAAACATGGATACAGAACATGTCTATAATTGTTCTAGAACACAAAAGAACGTGTTCTAGAACACGTTTTAGTAACAGGTTACAAAAATGCGAGTAACTATGTCATCCCCCATACAATAGAACAATTCTGTAACAGTTCTAGAACGCTGTGACAACCGATCTGTAACATTTCTAGAACAATTCTAGAACTAAATTACAAATGTTGTATAAAAAATCTTCAAGAGATCTAGAACACTATGACAACCGATCTGTAACAATTCTAGAACTTTGGTACACTGCATTATAAAAAATCTAGGACAATTCTATAACAGTTCTATAACAATTCTGTAACAGTTCTAGAACTGTTATTTATCAAATATGAAACAGTTTTATGTACCTCGCACAGCAATAGCATATCCCGGGATATTCGATTTGACCCCATTCATTTCCCTGGTTATTCCAGGGATAACCCGTCGAAATATCCTGTGAGTCGCAAATATTGATATCCCATGGATATTTTTTGATCCGGGATAGCGCATCGCAGTCTCGACCAACAAAAATTGTACTTCCGAGATATTCACATCAGGAATATTCACAACGGTCAGCTCGACGATTGTGTTAGCGTATTAATCTTTGTTCCTAATTTTTTCTAGAAAACACTTATAACAGGGTTCTAGAACTTCGATATAACACTGTTACGGCACAGTTCTGAAATAAACTTGAAACAAATATTATAGAGCGTCTGTAATCAGTTTGTTCAAAAACAATTCCATAGCAACTGTTACCGAACAGTGCTGTCACATAGTTAGAGAACAGTTCTGTTCCAATTTTGTCACAGTGTTGTAGAACACTGTTACCTTTTTGTTCTAGAACGGTTCAGTCACAATTTTGTTACAGTGTTCTAGAACGCTATTACCTTTTTGTTCTAGAACAGTTCTGTCACCACCTTTTAACAACTGTTATAGAACACAGTTCCTTTTTTGATCTGGAACAGTTACAGAACGTGTTTGCTGGGCTAAGCGATCTTACATAAGTTTCAACAACCTAATATAATATAAATAAGTTCTCATTAACACAAATGCACAGAAAAGAATAGCAGTCCTACTGAACCTGTTCGCATAACAATAATATAATAATAATTTAAACAGTTCGTATTCAAACTTGGATCCTTAAGGGCATCTGATACTTCGTCGTGTGGTCAATCGGGTAGAGTTCCTCCGGCTTTTTTCCGCAAAAATGAAAATTTTTGAAAACTGAATTCGGAGATGCTATAAAATATCATAACGGACGTTTCGGAACTCTTTTTTGAAGAATAATAACAACAAAAATTATTGCGCTAAACAAAAATGTTATGTATGTGCATTATTTTCAGGCAATAATCGTTTTTAGCTCTGTCATTCCAATAATTTGGAAATTATTTATGAAAAAACCTTTTTTTATTGCGCACAAACAAGGTTAGTTCTAGGACATTAGTTACTATGTATGTTTGTAAGCCTAAAGCTTTTGGCCAAAAATATTGTGCAGTTTGGAAGCAACGCTCGGGAGAGTTGTAACGCACAGAACTTCGAAATATACACACACGTTTTTAGCAAAATCAAGATTTTTGAAATTAATCCACAATAAAAGTGTGCAGGGACGTCCGTTAGCATGTTCGCTGTCATTTCCAGATTTTAAAGAAAAAATATTGATACTTAACGCTTTACTGTCAGTGGCACTTACAGGGTGGACACGCTGGGACTTATAAAAAAGAATGCAGCCCCGCATACATACTTTTAAGAATAATGGGTACGTAAAGCGGGTTGCATGCTTTTTGATAAACCCCAGAGTGTCCTCATTTTATACAGGCAAACAAAAAGTCTTTGTACTTTTGCTTCAAGACACATATATAGGAATTTTAGAAGAAAATTATTTAACGTGATCCAATTTCAATGTGCTTGATTATATTAGGAGTTTTGGCTTCGCTGACTTTCAAACTAAGGGTGGATTGTTTAAATTAAAAATGGCGGAGCCAATATGGAAGGGCAAAGTGATCAAAAATGTTTAGAACTTTATTATTTACTTAGACTCACTTCAGACATGTCGGAACATTTTTAACAATTCATATTCGACATATTGTATTTTGAAAATCTAACATTAGACTGAATTTGAAAGAACCCAAAAACGTAAATACGAACAATCCGATCAATTTCTAAACCTTTTTGATAATTTTGGTTTATCATATTGTATCCGCGATTGAAAATTTTTTAAATCAAGCTTCAGATTTCGATTCAGCGAGCCGAAATCGAAATTCGCTGAGTCGAAATCTGATGCTTGATTTTGAAAATTTGAATACATGATATAAATTGGCGGACCAAAATTATCAAAAATGTTGAGAACTTAACCGGATTGTTAATATTTACGTTTATATGGGGGTCTTTGGAATTAAAACTGTTGCATGTTCAAAATTGAGTATGGCGGACATGAATTATTGAAAATGTTCGAAACTTGACAAAATTGATGATACTTAGGTTTTTGAGATCGTGGAATCGAAGTATGCTGCTGCATGTGAGCTGAATTTAAGTAATGCAAAAAAATGAGCCATAATATATTTTTATTTTTTACCAAAATATGACTCAAAAATTTGTTGAATTTTTTATGACGTAGATTATTTTTCAACCAAATAATATAATTTAGTACAAAAAACGTGAATTTTCCAATCAGTAGATTTATTTTATACCAAAAAAGCGAATTTTCAACTTCACTTACAAGATTTTGCAGTTAAGAAAGAAAAAAAATTAAACCAAATCTTTGAATTTTCTAGTCAAAAAGAGAATTTTTCAACCCTAAAACATGAACTTTCAAGAAAGAAGTTAAATTTGAAATAAAAAGTGAATCTTCAAACAAATGTTCGAAGCTCCTACTAAAAAACAAAACGTTTAAAAAATTATAAAAATTAATTTGAAAGGGACAAATTTTCCGTAAAATAAATGAATTTTATACAAAAAAATGATCAATTTCCAACATGATACCTTAATTTAAAAAAAAAAAAACATTTTTTGACGAAATAGTTAAATTTTCATCTTAAGAGATGAATTTATAACTAAATTGATGCATCGCCAAGCAAAAAATAAATTTGCAACTACTAAAATTGTTTAACATAAAAAAGACCGAACTTGCAACCAAATATTTAATAAAACAATTTTAAACTAAAGTCAAGAATCCTCTATCAGAAAAATAAATTGTTCATAAGCTAGCTGAAAATTAATTTTTGTACAAGGAAACTAATTATTCGTCAAAATTTGTTTAAATTTGCAGCAAAATACTTGAATTTTTCAAATTACTGTGTGGGTTTGGTACGTGTTGATGATCCTGGTTAGGATGTTCTGCCGAAGTCCAAGGCATAGACGTATGGTGTCCAAAATCTCCACCATATAAATGCTCCACCGAACCCGAATGATTTAGTAATCTTGCTACTTCATGTGCAGTCAAAACCTCATTATTTTCAGGAGAAGATGAGATGTCAAACCTTTGAGTTTTCTGCCTACTTGATGGTTCTGTAAAAAGACAGATGATGTCTACAAAACTCATCATATCTAATCGAAATGACCTAGACGTCAATCGACGAATTAAATTTGCCAAGTATTAAAAAAAATGATTACATCCTTTGAGAATCCTCCCACTACTTTATCCATTAGAGTTTTACCGCATAAATTGTGAAGGAATTACATGTCAACTGCCGTAATTTTACTCTCATCCATTTATTCGTATGCACAGTTTTCACGGCAATGTAAGGAACTCGAATTACGAGGGTAGTTCAATAAGTCCTTAGAATGACCAACAGATGGCGCGCGACTCGTAAGGTTATGGCTACAGTTTTTTGGGATGCACGTGGAATTATACTTATTGACTACTTGGAAAAGGGTAAAACAATCACTGGTGAATATTATGCATCAT
>NC_046657.1:28671716-28690900 GCF_010883055.1 Belonocnema kinseyi | reverse complement strand
GAAGGATTAAAAAAACTTGAAAAGCGATTGACCAAGTGTATAGAGCTCCAAGGAGATTATGTTGTAAAATAAAAAAAAATTTACCCAAAAAAAATTGTTTTTATACTTCATTCTAAGGACTTATTGATCTACCCTCGTAGCTTAAATATCAACAAGCTGATCAAGTTATATACGTTTTTAATAATTTTGGTTCGGCATATTGGACCCGCGGTTTTGATTGAAAATTATGAAAAATATAGAAAATTATGCCGTAATTGATTATTTATTCCGTTCAATCAAAATAGTTACATTTTCAACCATAGACAAACTACTAAACAAGTAGAATTTCTAATAAAATACATGAACTGCAGCAAAATGGTAAGAAAAAAACTTTATGTGGAAAATAATTTTACGAAATTTTAAACTGATGTATATGCTCACAATGACAAGATATAAATTGTTGACAAATTATTATGGTCGATTGCTGAAGATTTAACTGTGACGATTAAATTTTTCAAGTGCGTAATTTAACTGTAACAGGTCACTAAATAAAAAATTACTTACTTAACGCAGGTTGGTCGGCTAGTCGGCTTTGTCGGGTCGAAGAAATTTGACTATTCTGGGGCGAGAACGAGCCCGGGCGATTAGGTGAGCCGAGATGTAAACTCAAGTCTGTACGAACAGATAGAAATTATACGTTTTTAATTTGGAATACTCACACTTAGAAAAAACATGCTACAGAAGTGGCAGTTTCATTTACTCAAGCCTATGTACATTTTAAAACCTGATCAACTGTTGAAACAAAAAACAACTTTTTCAAATATGCGCGAAATATATTATGAAATTACTCTTCAAATGACCTTAAAATAGGCAAATATTTCTGGCATTTCGAACAGAGTATGCTACGTGAAAAGTTTGAAAATAAAAATCGAGGAATTTTTCGAATATGTACGTTGACTTCTACTGATAGCATGGCCCAGGAAAATCGTGTTAGAAGTTCTCTATCTCAATATCAGATAGTTAAAAAAATGAACAATAAGCAGGCTACTATATAAGATTTGTCGTATTTAATATTTTACTCAAGAAAGAATTTTATTTTAAATTAAAACAGTTCAATTCAAAACTTCTTGGAAAAAGTACGACTGAAGAAAAGACACATGGCCTAAGCTGTAATGTTTCTGCTGACTGAAATTTGGTTAGGCTCACAATGTAACTACTTACTAGCATTTAATTTGGAAATGCACTCGGTAAAGGTAAAGTTAAAGTTTTCTTGTGATTAATAGAAAATAGGTGTTTGGAATGCTATATTTAGGATGCGACATTAGATACATAGAAAATGGAAAATTGGAAAGCAAAAGAGAATTATGTCCAGGAGTAAATAGTGCAACACATCGTATTTGACAATTTGGTTTTATGAATGAAAGAGCAAGACAGTATCTCAGAGGTCAAGGATTTGTGTCTCCCAGATTGTTGAGGGTTACAATAAAAGTAGGAATCAGAACACTATCTATCAGAGCGTGCTATGCCCCAGTTAATAGTGATTTGAGCGAAGTAAAAGATGCCTTCTGAGGCACTCTATATGAGAAAATAAGTACTTGTGAACATGAAGAGCGGAGTAAAGAAAGGGTGCTAGGTAGTTTTTTGGATTGAGGATCTAATGATAACAAAATAAGATTAGTTGGAATAGAAGCTTCTAATGTGTCCCCTAAGGGTTTACATTTTTCTTACACCTTCTTCTCTATTCGTTTACACTCCCTCCACACATTTACTTGGTGGTGGAAGGGGGACCTACAGTTTAAGGTGGGTTCTGAACCACCAAGAGCAACAGCTTTAAGTACTTAGAGAAAACCTTTTTCTCGAGATGTAACAGTCCCACGATTCTCCGGAGATGAAAAACTCCCTTGCTAGGCAAGTATTCACGGCTAGGATGTCGTTGTTATTGCTATTTTTATTGTCGAATAATAAAATGAAAGCAACCGGCTAAGAGAAGGAAAAGGTTCATAAAAAAGAAAATTAAAATCGCAGGCCCTAGTGATAAAGAGAAAAAAAGACTTGATAATCATTACAGACACAAAAAAAGTAAAACTATACTACTAGTCGAGGAAAGTAAAGACAAAGTCAGAACAGAGGAAGAAAAAATGCGAAACGACTTTAAAGGAAGTAAAAAACTGTTTTTTTTTTAATGTACGTAGATCAACATAAAGGGAGGTAAAAGTACAGAGTTAGGCAGCATGAAAAATAACAAGAGTGAAATGCTATATGATACAAATGGGATACGAGACGCTTTTAGGGCGGCTGCTAGTGTAGACAGTATTAACCCTAAAATGCCTAAATACAGTGGCGATTGCATACCACACAGGTTGCGCGAATTGGTAAACGTATATATTGAGGTGGAAGAAGCTATACATTACTGAAAAAAGAGATTAAAAGGAAATAAAGTTAGTTAAAAGCAACTGCAATAATTTCAGAGGTGTTAGCTTTGTGAGTATCCACTCCGAGAATTAAAGCCGCGCCGCAGGTAGAATCCTTTTTAGAATAGGCTCTTCCGACTTAATACATGATATGAAAATGTGGGTCAGATGCTGGTGGGTTGAAGGAAACTTTTTCCACCCGAAACTCTTGTTATAATTTGGTCTCGGGACGAAATAGCTCATCCTTTTTAATAATTTGTTCACCTCTTCGGCAGTGATAGGTGGCCATACCTCCTCAGGTATTATGAGGAAATTGCACAGCTCTTTCAAGATATTTATATTAACTCTGTCTTCATTAAGTGAGTGCTGAACTTTGCAGACGTCTCGTACAAAATATCTTGAACTTCTCTGCTTTAGGCGGCTCTCAGAAAAGTCGATATGGGTCAGAGTAAAGCGGTTCATTTTCCCTGACCCCCCTTTCCCCGCGCTGTACACTTTTCCAAGCATTAGATAGTCCTCATATTCTGTCAATAATATGCTATAAAACTTATTTTAACTTCTAACCATTTACTTGCATTTTTAAACAAAAAAGATAATTGTATCAATTAACAATATCATAGTTGATATTTCAAATAAAGAAGATGCTGATCTTTAATTAAAAATAGTTCAATGCAACAAACAGAAGAATTTTCAATAAAAATGTTGAACTTTCATCCAAATCCGCTAATTTTTCAAATAAAAACTTACATTTTTTACCAAAAAAGATGGATTATCAAAGAAAAATTTAATAGTTGATATTTTACCCAAAAGCCAAATTTTCAAGTAAAGAGTCAAATATTTAACCAGGAATAATTATTTTTCAATCCAACTTTTACATATTGGACCAAGAAAAATTAATTTTCTGCCAAAAGAGATGTATTTTTAAACAAAAAGTTTGAATCTCTTAAGAAAATAGGCAGACGTTCGGCCAATAAATGGAACATCAATCAAAGAAGTAAATGTTTATCTTTCGGTTAAGATTCTTTGAAAAGAAAACTTTTTGCAAAAAATTCATTTTTCCGGTAAAGCTCCTCGTTTCGAGACACCCTGAATCCGAAAAACCGGCTTTCCGACTACAGAGAGACAGAGAGATAGACCCCTTCGTAAAAATCGTTTTTTTAAGGTCTCTCACTTCAAACAGAAAGTTAATTACCCCACTCAGCACGTTGGCCTGCTTGGCTTGAAGGAGATGGATCAGAAGTAGCATGGCTCGAAGAAGGTTGTTTTTTTCGACGAATAAGTAATTTCGGAGGCCGTTGAACTCTAGGAGGCGAGTCACCCTGCGAACTTAATTCTGTAAGAATAAATAGAAATGATTGTGTTTTTAATTCTGAATACTAAAACTGAGATGAACTTGTTGCATAAGTTTCAGTTTCATTATTTCAAACCTGCGCATGGTCACTTTCAAAATTTTCAATACACAAAAAGCAATCGCCAACATAAAATAAATGGATCCCTAACAATTGAGGCACTGCACAATGATCCATGACTTGATTCGTTAATATTTTGATAACATACTTTAAGCTTATTCGTTTTTTTTATATTGTACGTACCGCATATTTGCAATCAGAATCATGAATGGATAACGAGGGACATCAAGAAGTGGAAAGCTGTAGGACATTTAAGTCTTACCTCTACTTCAACATGAGCAGAGGTAGGATTCAAATAATCATGCGATTATCTGCCATCTTCCACTGCCAGCAACTTATCGTCTATAAACTATCTAGGACAATCATTGTGGAGATGCCACGGATGTGAATTGCTCCACATAAGCTTCGAGGTTCTACAGATTCCGATACCTGGTATAGAATTCTTCAAAAATCATGGATGCGAGAAAATGTTATGTCGACACCCGCTATACATGTGGTAGCTTTACAGATGAGCAGTGACTAACATAACCTCTTTCATGTTCCTAATATACAAAATCTGCAATTTTGTACTATGCAACTTTCAATTTAAATATTTTGCGATAGAGGTTTTTATTAAATTGTGACTGTAACTGTACTTGCATCGCAAATTATAAAAAAACGCCAAGAAATTACATGATATGGTAATTCATTTGCTCGTGGCCCATTCAGTGTAAAGAAGAAATCGGTTTACCACTTTTACGGTAAGTACTGTCAATTCGGTAATAAATTTAAGATACATAACGACGATAGCGACGTAAAAAGTTTTCCGTAAGCATTGATCTTTTGATCGAGTTAATAGTAGCCAATAGGTGAAATGCCAGATAAGACATAATGTTAGTTTTGAAGTCGTATTTTAATGCACCAACAATTTCTGTATAAATATAATAAGCTGTGCATTTTTAAATAGACGTAAGTATTCAGAAGTCATCGCAAGTTTCCAGTAACTTTCCAAACAGAAATTACCATTATTGTTATAATTATCAATTAAGATCGCGTTAACCGTAAGATACACAGAAAATCGCCGATCCTCCAAAGTACACAAAAATCGATGTTTAATTGAGTTGCATCAAATTTGAGCCACACAGAATCATTATGCCAATCTAGGGGAAAAATATCATTTAGAGACTGTTTTTTTCATCCAGAGCAATGTGAAATGTCGTCTTCAAACTGTCAGTCACCTGTCAAAATGATTTTGTCAGGCATTATTTGGGTGAAATAGAAGTTGTTAAGCAGATCAGTTATAATAATAATTACCTAACTTTTAATTTCCTCCGATTTACCATTGACTATTAGTGTCTTGAAAGAAAAATTGTACTTGGCGTAGTATAATTTCCAAATCTTAGATTAGTCAAAACCGACATAACATTCAAACCACCAAAGCCGGAATGAAAAAACTGACTCGTGACCGTCTGCATCTAAATTGATGCCTGTTCGTTTAGAGAAATTTCATCTTGATTTTCTGTATTCAACAAAGTGAAGATAGCTGGTGGTTAAAGTGAAAATACCTAATTGTATATTTTTACGGTCATGACTTATTCTATACATCCCGGCTTCATTTTGAATATCGACGGTCATGACTAACCTAAAATTAGGAAGTTGCACTAGGAAGTTATCATTTTATTCTAAGTGACTAGTACGTACTGTTCAATGAAAGAAAGTTGAACATTAGGTAAATAAGGTAAATATTATTTCCATTAGTTTTCTTAATAACAATTATTTAAGCTCATATCGCAAAGTAAATTTTTCAGGTGGCTGACAGCGCGGTTCAGCACTTCATAACTCTTGACATGAGACAAAATTCAGGGCGCAGTCCCATGGATACATATTAGCAGATTTGCGGAGTAGGATTTTCGACCAATCAGTTGATTGTAGGGAATTTGCTGAAAAGTGTTCGGAAACTGATAAGTTCGACCCGTGCAGGAACTTTAGAATAGTTTAGCGCGGGGGCTCGTAATGTGTTGAAATATCTGAAATGTGTTGGACAAGCGAAAAAGGAAATTGGTGGTTACAATATTTTTCAAAATGTGTAAAATTGTTGTATAATAAGGGGCCCTGAGAAAAGTGGGTTATGTGCGGTTAATCTGAATTTGAAACTCAAATTCCTCGAGGAATATGTATTTTTACACCTGGTACAAACGAATTGTTTTGGGACCAAGGTCGAGATGTCGGAAATCGATCAGGGGTAGAGGTACTGGTAAAGAAAGGTTAGTGGAATTTCCGTCGAAACCCAATGGAATTTCCATAGAATTTCCGTGGAAAATTTTCCGAGAAATCTTTTCACTTGTGTCTGAATTCCGAGCTGAATTTCTTAAATTCCCTTAATCCTATAAAATTACCGAAATTATCTGACTTCCTAGAATTTCCTAATGTAGCTAAATTCTGGACTCCTTGAATTCTTAAAATTCTTTGAATGTGTAATAACGACGGGAATTATTCTGGGATGAGTATTGATATAATAAAGGAAAATATTACTATGTTTTTGCAGAAAATTTGACCAAAAAAAATTAAATATGGGATTCGGGATGTCTAGCCAAGTTTAAGAAAAATATTTTACTTCTTATCGCGTTTCCTTGTAACCCCTCTTTAAATAAATAGCACAAGGAAAGTTTTTATACTCTGCTAATATGTAATCTGCATATATCAAAACTGGTCTATCCCATGGTGCATATTAGTGAAGTGCTGAGTAGAAATCATCCAATAAGGACGACTTTTCTTGTATACATTGTTTTCTGTTTTTTCTTGAAATGGTGCGTTCTTGGCAGCCTCCTAATTGTCCAAATCTGTAAACCGTACAATATACGATCATATGACAGGTAGATAATAACGTGTTTTGATTCGCACATTAGGAGAATTAAGAAAAATCAACCGTTTCTGAAAATTTAAGGAATTGACAGGTTATTACAAATTTACAGAATACACGGAATTCAGAATATTCAGAAAATGTACGGAATCCAGGGAATTTCAAATATTCAATGAAATCGGAAAACTCAGCATATGCAAGAAATTCAGAACATTCAGGAAATTCAGAAAATTTATAATATTCCAGAAAAATTCAAGATTTTAGGGAGGTCATATATTTTCAGGGATTCTAGAACAATTGAAGAATGTAGACCATTCACGAAATTCAGAATAATGAAGGAATTGATAGAAATTTAGGAATATCAGAGCATTAAAGAAATTCAATACATTCATGAAATTGAAGGGATTGAAAGAGTTCAGAGAATGCATGCAATACTGAAAATGTCTATGAATGTCAGGAGTTCATGTGATTCAGAGAATTTGAAGAATTTAAGAAATTCAGAATATTTAAGAAATGCAGGAAAATCAATTTAAGTTTTTTATCAGCCAAATTCCGTAACTCTTTAAATTAATTCAATTTAATGAGTTTATAGAATTCCATTGATGCCCTGAATCCCCCTAATGCCTTCAATATTCTGAATTTCGTCTTCAAAGAATTTCAGTAATTCAGAATATTAAAAGGAATTTAGGAGATCTAGGATACAATGGTGGAAAATTACGGGGAATTTCGTGGAAGTCAAAGAATTTTAATAATTCAAGGAATTCAGAATATTCTCAGAATTAGATGGTTTCAGGGAATTAAAAGAATTTTACGCATTTATCTACATTAGGAAATTCCAGGAATTCAGATCATTTCGGTAATTTTATAGGATTAAGGGAATTTAGGAAATTCAGCTCGGAATTTAGACCCACGTGAAAAGATTTCTTGAAAAATACCCCACGGAAATTCGATGGAAATTCCATTGAGTTTCCATGGAAATTCCACTAACCTTCCGTTATCATTACCTCTACCCCTGATGGATTTCGGAAGTCTCGACCTTGGTCCTAAAACAATTCGTTTGCACCAGGTGTAAAAAATACATATTCTTCGAGGAATTTGAGTTCCAAATTAAGATTAACCACACATAACCCACTTTTCTCAGGGCCCCTTATTAGTCAACAATTTTACACATTTCGAAAAATATTGTAACCACCAATTTCCTTTTTCACTTGTCAAACACTTTTCAAATATTCGAAAACATTACGAGCGCAGGCGCTACTATCCTCAAGTCCCTGCGCGGGCCGAAATTACCAATTTCGCAACACTTTTCAGCAAATTTCCTGCTATCATCTGATTGGTCGAAGAACCTACTCCGCAAATCTGCTACTCTGCTAATATGTATCCACGGGACTGCGCCCTCAGTATCCAAATGATACATTCCTCTAGATGTCCAGATGTGCAACTACGTTCAGAGGAATAATTTGAGACTGAAGATTCTCTAAAATTCTCATTGGGAGGCCAATGAAATTCGAGCTGCAACAAATTTAACACCAGCGTTTTTCTGTGTATAACTTAAAATCGCTGTCAGTTTATAGTATGGAAATTATATTATAGTATTCCATATGCGGTACCTAAAAAGTCAAAAAATGGCATCTATTTTCACTTATCTATTATGGTGCACGAAATAATTGCTGTTAAAAATAATAGTAACGAAAGGTTTCCTTTAGGGCCCAGTGAAAATTTCCGTTCTATTAGTGTACTGTTACTAGAGCAAGATTCTTTCTTTAGTTAACGTTGGAATCAGGAACAAGCAAAAACCATGCCAAAACAGTTAAACGGTTTCCTTCAATCGTTGCAGTTCCCAACTACGAGAGTTCAAAACTTAGAAATTATTAGTTTGAAACTAAGAACTGAAAAATGTATTTTCTGTGTTATCAAATAGAAAAAAATGTATCTTATTCGTTATGTGTATAGTATCATATTCATAATATGACCTTGCAGGCCTCTACATTAATAAATATTTTTCAGATACTTTTTATAAATTAAAAATAAAAGTATCAATACTTAAAGTTTTTAAAGGAACATATATTTTTCAGGCAGTTAAAATAAATGAAAATATTATGAAAGCCCTCCAAATATACGTGATTTGCTTTAGCAGCTTTCAACTGCTTAAGGACACAAGAATATATTTTTTGATTTGATTTTGGGTGTCTTGATTACCGGAAATCAAGGCCAGTTTTAGCCGGACGCGAACGATAACACAGCACCCGTACGCCGGTCACTAAGGGGCGCCTGCACCACTATTATATCTTATAGTGCTAAAAGCCAGGAGGGCAGGACTGAATGAATTGATAAGCTTGTAATGCTCGGAGTCGGGCTCAAATTTCCTGCCAAATCTCGCCAATCCTGAAGCGGAGATTTTAAAGTCTTTGTCGGTGGGATGGTTTAAATGTAAAAATCATTGATTCCGAAAGGGTTCGCTATTAATTAACCCTATTTATGTAATTGTTGTTATAAAAAACTTCCTCTCTTAGGGCATACATTACTAAGTTCTAAAGTTACACACATTTAACTCTGGTAAAGTCGAAGTTAGTCCCACGCCATTTGTAGCCAGCCCTGTCTCTAGTTCTGGAAATCTGTTTTATTGAATTAGAAAACCGTGGCAGGTTTGGTCTAGCTATTAGAGAGCGTTAGATCGAGCTAAAGTTCTTAATTTGTTTTAAGACAAGGAAGGAGAAGCATTAAACCTTCTGAAAGGAAGTACAATTTAAGAATCTTTTCCAGTCAGCGATACGGAGGATAGTGATAATCAACAGAAGATCTGAGATTGCATTGGACTGCGTTAAAACATCAATAGTCACAGTAGACTTAAAGCCGGGTGATCTACCTTTAAATAAAAGCTACAGATAAATTTATTTGACAGATAGAATACTTTAATGTTGAGCAACCGTTGAATAGAAGTATCTGACAGATGAGACACGAGTTACAAGGAAATTTAATAGCGGGCCGCCACGGTGACCAATACTGGATTCATCTTGAAATTACGCGCAAAATATCGAAAAAGTGAGGTTAGAACTAATTTTCGTACTGTAGAACACATGGAACTCAAAAATATTTATGATATGGGTTTTGGTGATTTGATTCATTATTTTGACGATGATATTGAAAGAATAGCCAAAATTGCTAATATCGTTATGGATAAAATACTGGATACAATGCATAGTGATGAAAAGACACGTTAGCAAGTAAGAGCAACAGTAACGCTATTACATTATATTTTTCAATTTCTTATTTCGCTGCAAACATAACACAAATATAACTATATAGAAAAAGTTATGAGTTTCGATTGGTAGATTATGTTTGTATTCGTCTGTAGTGAAACAAAAACTGTAAATTTGAATTAAATTATGTCGCTGCTGCTTTCTGTGTGAAGTTTTCAAAACTTTACAAATTTTACACTAAAACAATGTATAATGGCTTTAAATTATAAATGTTGTTTCATGTTTGTCAAATTTCAGTTTTTTGAAACCAAATTACAGAACTACAATAACAAAATTTATGTATGAAACTTATATGTAAAAAAGGTTCTTTTTTATATTTACACAGCTACATTTGCGCCATATGTGCCTTATAAGTCGACTGCGCACACGCAAGGACCGTAGAATTGCACTGCACATCTGCATGTTCTGAATAACTCTACTGCGCATCAATAGTAGAACGGATATGGACTGGACACATTGATATGCCTCGAAAGTCTCCTGCGCTTCCGTAAAAGTGCCTAATAAGTATATTGCGCATCAGTAAACATAACAAAATTGAAATTCGCAGCAACTTCCGCTCAAGAACTCTACTTTGAAGGCTTAGTACCACGACAATGAACTGCGTAGTTGACTCCTAAGTATCGTAAAACTTCACTGCGCAGCCCAACGTACTACATAAGCACAGCTCTAAAGAGTATATATGCCTTCTGCGCAGCCCTATACAACACATAAATTTACTGCGCATTCACATATGTCATGTATTCTACTATGCAACCGTACTTGTCGATGAACAGCAATGCGCAGCCCTCCGTACTGTGAAAGTCTACTGAGCAATTTTATGCAATTTTGTGGGGGGGGGGGGGTGCACACAAAAAAATCAGGAAAAAATTCCCCAAAATTTCGTTGGTCCAATACTTGTTTTGGGCGCAACAGAGGGTAGAAGTTGTATGTACGTATGAGCATGTGTGGCGTGCGCACGCCGTTTGAAACAAGCATTCCACCACCGAAACGCTGGACGAAGCTATGGCCATCACACCATAACTATAATTCTCGCGGGACACCCTGTATAATTTATATATAGTAGATAAGACAATGATATTTTTCATGTGTTTTATAAATTTTTCTATTTAAACAAAGCGAAAATTTTTTTTTATTTCTACTGTATATTAATCATATATAACTTTTTTACGTAGGATATAAGTGTACTGCGCCGACCTCACTGAGAAAAATAATTTAGAATTCGCAAAAGAACCATTTCGTTGAGCAGCTTTTGTTGTCAGCAAAATTTTGGTTGTTAGCACCAAATTATTTTGTTGGCCAAAGAAAATATATGCTTCTCAACACAAAATTATTTTGTTAAGCCTAATTTTGTGGTCCTAAAAGAATTTTTGTTGAGCCAACAAAACTTTTTATTTAGACCAAAAAAATATGCATCCACGCATGCGCACTCGTTCAGTGGGACACCTTTAAAAGTAAGCATCTAAATAATAACCTAAAATGTATACGGGAACGTATACATTTTAAAAAGGAAAATCTTTTGTCACTTGGGATTAATACCCCTATATAAAATGTAACAATATTCCTATTTTTATATTCTGGACAATACATCAGGAAATTACGATTATTAATTCTTCATTTTTAATTTCATACCTTTAATCAATTATCCGTAATTCATGGTATTTTTTATCAGTATGATATGACATTTTTTGTGCTTTCAAAACTTGAATTAGTTTTTAAAAAAAAACTGTTTTGTAGCAGTCATTAGCTAATTTATTAAATTGTAATTTAAACTGACAATTAGTCTGATAATTAGAAATGATAATTAGTGAAATTAATTTCTTTGATTGACATTTATCGAAAGAATAAGTTGTTTTGAAATTAAATTTAGTATAATTACCATTCAATAAAATAGTACAAAAAGTATGTCTTTAACCTAAAAAATATTTAGCCACGCCGACAAAACTATTTTTTTTTATACATCATAACAATTTATTTAAGACAAAAAAGAATTTAGTTGAACTTCCACAAGTATTTTGTTATATTAACAAAAAAAACTTTTTTTAACCAACAAATTGGTGTATTGGTGCGACAAAAGAATTTCGTTGACTCAGCAAAAAAATTTGGTTATGCTAACAAAACAGTTTTGTTTGGCCAAAAAAAGGTATCAACAAAAAAATTTTGTTGATGCAAAAAAATGGCTTTGTTGCAAGAAGAGCAACAAAATTATTTTGTTGAGCTAGCAAAATTTTTTTGTTGAGCTAGCAAAATTTTTTTGTTCCAGCCAAACAGTTTATCAATGTAGGCACTGTTGAACTCTAATGCGCATTGCATCACCCCGGCCCCACTTCTTCACTTCTCTCACCAATCTAAGTTAGAAGTAATTTAAATTAATTGGAGCGTGTAATTTAAATAAATTAGTAATTAAAACTCGTGTATCTGGCAGAACATACACATTACGTATGAGTAAATTGTAATTTGGGTAAATTACATTGGATGAATCACAAAACTTTCCAATATAATTCATATACAAATTTACATACATGCAATTTTTTCTCAAACTAATTGAGTTACATTTTTCGTCAATTACTGCTTAGCTCTGGTTGGAAAACATTGGAACCACATGAGTTTCTCCGTGTACATAAGATGGAAGAATAAACATTAAATCATAAAGTTATACATATATATTTATGTGGCAACAGATTTGATAAGAAGTCGATTAATAGTAAACACTATACTTTTTATGCTACCGTCCTTGAAAACAAGCATGTAAAATAGATAAAGGAAGTTTGGCGCGCACGACCAGACAGGGTATGTATCGTGAAATCCCTCTGTATCTCTCTTAGTTTTCCCTTTCAGCATTTTTCCTTTCCCCGTTTTAATTCCCCTTTACCATTTCCCTTTTCCTTTCCTCTTTTTACTTTCCCTTTTTCATCTTTTCTCCTTTCCTTTTTTATTTCCCCTTTACAGTTCCACCTTGTCCTTTCCACCATTTCCCCTTCCCTCCTTTCGTTATTTCCCCGTACGCTTCACCCTTATTCTTTTTCCTATTCTCTCATTTTCCCTTCTATTTTTTCCTTCTGCCATTTCCGGCTTTTCGTTTACCTTTTCCGTTTGCACCCTTTCCGATTTTCTCATTTTTGTCTTTCATTTTCCTTTCCCAATTCCCTTTCACTGTTTCGCTTTGCCCTTCTGCTTTCAACCTCTCCCTTTTCATTCTTTCTGATTATTTCCTTTTCCCCAATCTCCTTTACCGTTTCCCATGTTCGCCCTTTCATTTTCCCCCTTCTCTCTACCCTTGTTCTTTTTCTTATTCTTCCCTTTCTCCTTTTATTTTTCTCTTTTCCCATTTCCTCCTTTTCCCTTTACTATTTTCTCCTTTTACCCTTTTCCCTTTCTTGAATATTATATGATGAAAGAGTTCAAAGAAAAAGAACTTCGATTTACATCATATGATAATACCACTTCTGTCGAGCGTCCCACTTGCGTGGTGCAGTGTCATTTTGGCCCGGCGGCGAAGTGCGCATGTGCGAAGGTCACTATGCTGTAAGTGGCCACATTTCGCCTGCTTCACGTGCATGCAATGGCGTGTTTGAATGAGGGTCGCATAAAAATTTAATGATGATTCAATGTATTTTCTAATAAACAACTAAAAAATTGAATTTTCAAAAACTCACAGAAGGTTAAAAATATTGTAAAGCAAAATTCGCAAAATTTATAATGTAGATATAAGCGGAAAAATTATAAGTATGATCACTTAAATTACACTTACCAGCGAAATCCAGATAAGCAGAAAGTGTTATAATTATAATGTAAAAGGCTATATTCATTTTTTTTCTTTATATTAAATAGATTTTGCGAATCTTGACTTGAGTAATTTTGAACGTTTGCAACGCTAGATATACTAAACTTCATCCGATTACTGTTACCCTATTTGCACCGTTAGAAACTGCCAAGTTTTGTAACTGGGCACATGAGTGCTAGAGGCATGTAAGTCCTTGGTGACGCTTTTAAATCTCACTTCTATAGAAATTTCTCTTTATTTAGGTAAACATCGAGACCTGAAAAAATCACATCATAGTCCACAATTAAAGATAAGGAAAATATCGCCTAATACTTTGTTGTCAGTAAACATTTCGTTGATTATTTTCACATCATGTTTGTTTGAAGTTTCACGATTGCGTGTTCTTTTACTGGTTTAGCGTAAAATTTTCAAGTTTAACGTTTTTCTTAAGAAGTCAATTTTTGAAAAAGAAAAATGCAAAAACAAGAAATCTTGACAATAACTTGAGATTAAATAAGATTACCTGAGATTTCTCCGGATTACATAGTATTGCTCGGGGTCGAAGGTCGTGAGCATAGATATACTATTTCTCACCTTGAGGAAGCTGCTCATACTGCTCTTACTCAACTCTATATTGATAACGATCGTAATTTTAATTTTGATCATTTTGAAATTCTATCATTGGAGCCCTTATTTAATTAGAGTTTTACTTGTTTCCTCTTAATATTTATTTAAATTGAATTATATTTTTTTTGCTTTCTGTTGAATTTTGACTTAGAGTTACTCCTATTTTTTCAACATGCAGCAGGTATGCTGGTTTGTTTCACCTACTGATCTTCGGTTTTCTTCACTTCTATCAATATCTATTGCTTGCGATAAAGATTTAAAATTGAAGGGCCTGCTTTCACGTCCAAACATTGATCGAAAAGTTTCAAAAAGAATTATCACATCTTATAATTTTAGTTTCATTTACATGACTTGTTACACTATAATACAAGAAAGGTCGAGTCTAAATGCACACTATTCATCTTTCCTTAAAAAATTTTTCAGTACGTTTAAAATCAGTAATATATATTTTTTAACTAACTTGATTTGAATTGAATTAAATGCATGTATTTCTTAATTTTCTATCTATCATCGATTTGAGGCTTTACTTAATACTAAAAATTAAAGTAACCTTACTTTCACCAAAGGTAGTTTGCAAAATATGCGATAGCATCGCTTTGTGATTTAAGGTGAAAGATAAACTAGTATAGCATATATAATATTTCACATATCAATTTTTGTTTATCTCCATTTGGATAAAAACGCAGCGAACAATTGAAAACTACAATTATATTTATCGCGGCGTTTTTATGCAACTTAAGATACATAATGTCTCGGGGATTTTCCGCGTAACTATTTTTTCACTTGAATTTATAGAAACAGAACTCAACATCAGAATATTAAAATTTTTAATTTGAACTGTTTTAATTAAATGCCGCTAAATTGCAAAATAAAAAGTTTGTAACTTTTATAAATTGTACAGTAAAATAAAAAAATTTCAAATGGATTACGGTTTATTACAACCTGATTACGATTCATCATCCCCCAAGGAACCAATAGCGTCAGACCAAAGAGTTGCATCTTTAACCAAATATGATTAAATTTCCACCAAAAGAGATGATTTTGCAACGACGAAAATTATATCTATCAAAATAAAAAGTTCAACATGACTTTTTTGAGTATTTATTCTTAAACATTGTTTTTTTTAAAGAGCATAATTTTTTATGCCTTCTTTTGCAATTTTATTGCATAATTACACTGTTTTAAGTTGTTTTTTTGTCAAATGTACTTTCAAATAAGAAATTGCTTATTTTTTAAGCTAGGATGACGAATTTTTTCCAAGAAGTTGAATTTTCCAAAAAAAGTAAATATGATATCATTAAGTTTTCTATCACAAAAAAATCAACAAAATCGTGAAATTTGCTAGCAAAAAGATAACTTTAAACAAATAATGAATCTTCTACTTAAAAAATTAATGTTTAAAGAAGTTAATTTTTCAACCAAAAAGACAAATATTTTCGACAAAACAAATGTAAACAAAATAAGGTTATAATTGCACTTACCGCAAATACCAGATTTATATTTAAACAGTGATCCACCACGCTCGTCAAAATCTTCCGGCGGCACAGGGAAAAGGAAACAGAAGAAGGCATTTGAAAGTATTAAAATTATTAAAATTGAATACAAAATTACGGCTCAATTAAACTATTGAAAAAAGCATTACAAACGAGAAAATTATAGAATTATTTATTAATAGTCTGCAGAATGGAAGCACGCGTGCATCGTAGACGGGCTGTCTGTCATCACGGCAGGTGGTGGCAGCATGCGTACGTTATGACTTGCACAGCGTGCGCCGCACGCATGCGAGCACTGTGCGTCACACGTTTATTATCTAGGCTTTGAGTGATTAATCTAGTTTCAAGGTACGCATGGGCTTGAGTAAATAAAACTATAAGTTATATAGCATGCTTTTCTAAGCATAAGTATTAAAATGTATTAATTTCTATCGATCTTTAAATAATTAGGGTCGAAGCGTTACTCACATAGATACTCGGGCTCGCGCCCGCCCCGGTTTAGCCAACGTTCTTCGAGTGAATTTTCTTTGAGCCCAGTTTCTTCGAGCCAAGCTTCTAGGAGCCAACCAAGCCAATCCACCGAAGCTAGAGGGCGTAAGTAACTTTCTTTTTTACGTGACTCGTTTAAGTTTTGTTACGCTTGTTTTGATTTTGGTAAATAAACTCGTTGCTGTAAGGTTACTTAAATTAGTCACTTCAAGTTCTCTAAAAGTTACTATAAACTTTTCCTCCATCCGACTTAATTTTTGAAAATATCAAAAAATTGGCATGCCTAAAATAAAATTGACTTACGCTATATTTTGAGATGTAGAGAAAATACGTTTGAAAAAATAGTCATGGGACTCTCATAATGATCTCTACTTCAGATCTTCAATAATCATGTATAATGATCTCGCAAAAACTTCGCTCATGTCAATGTGTCACTTTATTTATATACGGCAGTTTAAAATCTCATAACATCACTTTTGAAAACATTTGGAACTTTACGAAACATTTCAGACGCAAAAGTAACGGAGTTTTCTAAATTTCTGTTACTGAATTCGGGACTACGATAAAATTTTCATAAATTTGCCAATTTTACGTAAAGTCACGAAGTTTGGGAGTAAATTACGAAAATCCTTCGTGGAATTACGAAAATACTCGGTATGACTCGAATCGCTTCGGTACCATTCGGAAGGATGCCGTTCCTGGCAGCCTTAACATTGAAGTAAACATTGATAATTTCCGTGACAAAATAAGGATCGAGAAAGTAGGAAATGACATAGAGACCCTTCTTGACCAGATCACAACGTAGCTGATTTCAGTAACGGTAATGTAAAATTCCAAGAGTAAGAGTTTCGGCTAATTAAAATTTTAATGCAAAACATGTATATCTATTAAAATTATCATTAATCGAAAAATGTACTACTCTTGGAATTGTACGTTATCGTTACTGAAAATTACGAAAAAATTTAGGATTTTTACGAGCCATGCAAGTGAAAGCCGATGACGTTAGCGCTACCAAAAATTACGAACCGTTTCTTAATTCTACGAGAAATGTAACTGCAAAAAACTTGAACTACAAGTTTTGTAGAATTCTAAAAGGAATTTTCAACAGTGATTCTATTCAACATAAAGCTGCTTCCTAGAATGAAAATATTCTTGATTAATTTTAATGAGATTAATTTCGCAGATTGATTTAGCATGGTACAAAATGACAGTATTATACACGACATTATGAAATAGTTCAATTTTGGTGGATTACAAATTAAATTTAAAAGGCTATGAAAAACCTTATCAAAACTTCCGATCACATTTTTTCTTGAAAATTTATCTTTTTCAGTTGAAACAGAAACCGTTTGGTTTATATTAATGTATTTTATTGACATTTCGTCTTGTTTGGGGGTAGTAAAATTTGGCAGTCTCATTTCTTATGTTTAACTTTTCGCGAACATTTGACCTGCGTTAAAGCAAAGACAAGAAAGTAATGTCATTGGTGGAAAGTTAGTGAAATTATGATACAATGAGATTGTGGCAAGCTGAGATTATGGAAAAATAAATGTATGTCTACCTTTCATTAATAGAGGAGTTTATCAACCATTAGGTAGCGCTTTCTAGTTTATTCATCAAACGAAGTAAAAGTTTAAGTCGTTCAGTTTGAAAAAAGAAATGTAGAATTTTAATTACTGGCCAATATTTCTTGTGTAGATTCGAATTACACAACAACATAATCATTATAAAGCAAGGTCTTTTCAAAGTACGTCTTTTTATACTTTTCTTCATGTTTACTTGCCTAATTTTTTTTAATTCACTTAAAATAGAATAATTAAATTTTCAATTAAAAAATTAATGGTCAACAAAATATAATCTTTCACAATGTATTGCAAATTTCCACCAACGAGGTAAATGTGTAAACAAAAAATGCGATTTTCATTCTAAGTTTTTGAAGTTTGATAAGTCAAAAAAAGAAGAATTTTCTAATAAAAATTTTGTTTGAAAAGAATCTCAACTAGAAAATAAAGGTTTTCTTCTTTGGTTGGGGTTTCATTTCTTAGTTGAAATATCAACTATTACATTTTTCGTTGAGACTTTATCTATTTAATTTTCTGAAAATTATTTTTTTTAATTTTCATCTCTTGATAGGAAGCTTAACTCTTTTAACACAAAATATATCTCTTTTGGTAGAAAAATATTTTTTTGCAAAAAGTGCAACTGCTTGTTCCAACAATAATCTGCTTTGGTTAGGGATTCAAAAAACTGCGTTGCAAAATAGTTTTTTAGCTGAGCTCAGCTGTACTAGACTAAGCATTAAAATCATGATAAATCTCCATTTCTTCTTACAAAAATAGGTACCCTGTGGTATTCAGGAATTCCAATTGTCCTTGGATGGTATTCCTAGCTGGATACAATTTAAATGTCCCTATAAGAAAGTAGATTCATCTGCGGATATTTTTCTGTAAAATCATTCTATGAAGTCCTCGTTTCTTCAAGCGGCCTTCGAAAAAGATGTCCACAGAAACAATAATACTAATGTCCTGGAATATAGCTGTTTTGAGAAACAAAACGAGCTTTTTACGAAGTAGACTTTGTGAAACTTCCTCTAGATCAAAAATTGGATTTGCCTCAACAGACAGCTCTTTATGTACATGTACCAGATAACAGCTTAATTTATGCGGGGTTAATAAAGCCTTATTCGAAGCTTTCGGCAGCCATATGGATTCATTGAAAAAATTAGATTGAGGGAACAATGTTGAGATTAACCGATGATGACCGGCATCACCTAAGAAACTGACATCGAGTCAGCATAAGAAATTTAAAAATACATTACGAGGGTGGATTGATAAGTTTCCGGCCTGACCAAGAGATGGCGCCACTAGGCCTACCTTGAGGTGGCGTTCTATAGTACCATCCTTAGATATCTTGTAGC
>NC_046657.1:28665985-28671616 GCF_010883055.1 Belonocnema kinseyi | reverse complement strand
GCTATCTAAGGATGGTACTATAGAACGCCACCTCAAGGTAGGCCTAGTGGCGCCATCTCTTGGTCAGGCCGGAAACTTATCAATCCACCCTCGTATATCCTCGCGAGAGGGGATTCCACCAATGCTATTCAACGAAGGGGAAATAGCCGCGCTGCGCGCTGATTGGCTTGTTTTGCACGTGTTACTGCGTCAATGACCTTCCAGGAATTGGGTTCCCAAATAAAATTGATAAATTTTTTTTTAATTTAACCCATGAACAAAAGCTTTTTTTTAGAATCAATGGTGGAAATAAAGGACTCTGTACAGTTCGAAAAGCCCTTCCACAGGGTTGTATCCTTAGTCCTGTCTTCTATACTATATTTACTCGGAAACTACATTCAGTTAGCTACCCGGGTTGTGGAATATTAGAACTTGCTGATGATATAGCTTTTTCATTGCACACTATCGTGGGAACTTCACTTTCTAAAAATAATTAATGGAGACAACCCGGTACTCAATATTCTGAAGTGTCTATGCGATACATGGTCGGGTTCTCACCCCCAAGTATTTTAAACGTTATTTTATTCTTTAGGCAGGAGCTCTTTTCATTATGGATGCCATGCTTTATCCATTTGTTCTGGTGACACCTACTTTCAGAACTCAATTCAATCTGGATAAGAATTTCTTCTTACTAAAATAATAATATAAACAAAGAGGTTATAAAAATAGAGTTTTAAATTCGCATACTCCATACAGCATCTACTTCCTTTTCCATTGAAATTTTTTAAACTAACTATTAACCTAAAAATAGTTTCAGTTATTCCAAAAAGTAATATCTCTTCACATTATTTAAAAAATATTCATTACAAAAAACTTCTCGGATTTTTTCCACATCTACGCGGACGGTTAAAAATTTCCAGAATCTTTCGATGGTGCCTCTATTTATTCCCCACAATGATACATTAATTAAAATAAAGATTTCCGAATACGCCTCTAACTATACTGCAGAAGCATGGACGAAGTGTGAAACAATTTAACATATTTTGGATAACCAAATTCAAAGCTTCAATGCCTTTTCTTCTACGTCGTACATTATTCACAAGATTCGGAATATTCTCTTCATAGCATCAAATAAGAAACTCAACATAACTCTAGTGTGGATTCCCTGGTCATAGGGGTATTCTAGGCAACGACGATGCAGATAATTTGGCTAAACTTGCTACTACAGAGGGTAACTTTCGTAACATACAACTTCCACACACAGATATATGGTCAGTAGTCCTCCCATGGCACCTGAACTTTGCTTTAGATACCTGAGGTAGGGTTTTGGATACAGCTGAGATTGGTAAATATGATTTTCAAAAATTCTTTAATCCATCTAAATTTAAAAACCCATGGTTCTTCAAATCTAAATTTGAGAGAAATTTGGTAGTAATAATTTTAATGTTACGTTTCAATCATTATGATTTAGCGGCTAGTCTAACTCGGAAAAATTTCATTAGGGGTTGCGCTTCTTCCGGTTATCCTGAAGATGATATAAATCGCGTTCTATAGGCCAGCCCTAAATACTCAGATTCTAGAAAATCAACTGAATCTTCCCTTATTAAAAATTCTTTGTTCCCACCATTTAGTGTTGAACCCTTCCTATTCCATTCAACAAAGCTTTTCTTCCTATCATTCCATTTTTCAAACCGAATAATTTACCTCTTCAACTTGTCAGTCTCACGGACACCACGCGCTGTAAATATAACTTTTCTTCCTTCTTCCTATTGTACTTTTGCTCTCTTTTACCCAAATTCAAATCATGTTCAGCACCACTAGTCTTTTTGCAAAGACGACATCAATTGCTAACTTCACTTACTTACGCACGTAAACCGTTTCACTATCCTACACTGTAAAAAAAGTGTTTGAAAATTACCGCATTAATCAGTGAACAGAAAAATACCAATGATTAACGTGGGAATTTTACTGCAGTCGTTGAAAATTAATGTGATACTTTGAAATCACATGCACACAGGAAAATTTCCGCAACTTCACTTTCAGACGGTGTAACTTTACGTTCCTTTTGTCAAATTTAACTGTCAATTTAAAATGGCAGAGGCCATCTCAAAAAAAGAGACATTATGGAAAATATTAATTTATCCCAAATTCATATAGACGGAACGGATGCAATACTTAAATTATATTACATTTGATATATAAAACGTTGTCCTGTCTAGTGATACCCGCCCGACAGTTAAATTTTCTCTGCAGTGAAATCACACAATTCTGGTAAAATTTTTAATTTTAATTTTAATTTTAATGACATTAGAATTTTCGCAATGGAATAAAGCACTTATAAACGTCGAATTACGGAATCTATTTTTATCAAAAAATTTAATTAACAAAATTCAATTCACAATTTTGAATCCTTTGAGCTTTGGCACGGTATTTTTCATCTGTGGTTAGATGAAAATTTGACATGTTCATTATCGTCAATTTGTATTATCTGTTAGCATTTATGTCAATGTCAGTGTCCAGTTCAGTGGCTTGTTTAGTTTCGTCATATATTTGTGCTGTTGTAATTAAATATGAAGAAATGTAATATTTTTATCGTTTTGGAGCCTCTCTTATGGAGGTTCCAAATTTCGAAAATGACTTATATGTTTTTTAAAAAGTTTTAAATCATTGAACATTAACTGTTCAAAAGTTTGTTGTGGCAATTAAATGTAACTTTTGACTACGTATTGAATTGACAGGCAATAAAAAAAATAAGTTATTTTTCTGTTTTGGTTATTATAGCCCTAGGAGAGGTTGACGCGCAGATATCAATGTTTATTTGATAGATTATTTTATTGAAACTAGGATGCACGATTTTCAATTGAATGTGATGTAACAAGCAATTGTAACAAAACACTCTACAATTTTTAAGCAGTTTTTCAAATAATAATTCAATAACGGGATTTAAATAATACATGGCGACAAATAGAATTAAACATACACTTATCATATTTTCGAGTTAATTAAGTATTATTTACAGAGTTCCTGGGCGCACTGTTTTATCATTAATATCGCCAATTTCTTTCCTTTGCATTCATTTACTAGTTTTACATGAAATGCACTGGTTTCTTTCCAATATAAATTTGAAACAGAGAACAATCAATTTAGAAAAATTTAGTTGTAAAATGCATAATATCATTATTTTGTGCCATTAAAAGCGATTTTCCGTTTTAAATCGAAATTAGATTGCTTGGGAAGGATGGAACGATATCAAAACTTTATAATATATTTTTAGCTCAATTTTGACAATTTTATCCATTAATATGTAACAATTGGAACAAACCTTGCAGAGAACTCAACTTTCGAAATAGTTCTTCAAATTTATTTCAGTTAAGACACTTAAGCAATGCTTCATTCTTCGACTGAATGATATTTGTTTCTATATAACCGTGGCCTCCGTTGAAACCAAATAAGTGAATGATATAGTGTATCGTAAATACAGGTTTTAGCAACTGCTAAATTTAATAACAATTTATAATTGTTTAAATAAATTTGAGTAATAAATGGGGTTACGCATTGAGGAAGAATGAGATTCCAGTTTACACACATATCGTTTATTCGAAAAGCTGCTTTACCCTTGATTTACGTTTAGGTACTAAGCCCCAAACTAAAATTAGACTAATTTTTGTACGTCGTAATCAAGCCTAAAACAATTATTTAGATTGATTCAAGTCGTACTTTCTCCTTATTTCCAATAGGCATTTAAAATTTATCTCTTAGCGTGTAATGTTGTGTCCGTAGGTCTTTTCGCAACTATCTGCTAAACAAAATCTATTTTGATTCTTAGTAAAGAGCCATATCTATTCTTAATATTAGTCTCTTTTCTGGAATTTTTCTATAATTTAATTTTTCTGAATAATATCACAACTTATATTATTAAATGTGCTTATTTGTAAGATCTTTTGAACGAGAAATCTCGATCTTTTAGTTATTTGAAAAAGAATCATATTTTTTAATCAACATTTCTTTAATATAGTCCTTTCTTTACAGATAATTCTCCTTTTTCTATCCTTTTCTTCGAGGCTATCGCCTTTAAAGTTCAGTGAATTTATTATATCTACAAGTGTCTGTATAGAAAAGACCCTCTTTTACGAAGTAAGCCAACATTTTCAAACAGTGATGATCATCTGTCAAACAAATCTAAATGTTATAAACTGAGGCACAATGGTAACTATTAATTGCGCGCCTACCTGTTTCGCAGGGATTAGGATAAGGGCTAGGAAAATGACTGTATACACAATTTTGTGAAACTAGATATAACCAGTGTAGATGATTCTACTTCTTATTATTCTTTATTAAGACGGAATTTCTGAAGCCCTGAAAATGAGAAATATTCTCAGAGCTTGCTTCGAGATTTAATTGCTTTGTTAGCCTAATTAGAGAAGGATACTCCCGTATGCCCATAAGATTTTAAGATCTCCGGAAACAGGTTGTAAATTTTAAACTCTAGCTTACTTGATCAGGGTAAGTGGTTATATCATGCCCTGCTCTCCTGTTACACTAGTGAAATCTTTGAGACTTAAAATACTTCGAAATTCTAATGAGGTGGCACTTTGCCAGAAATTCAAAGTTAAATGTAAAATACGTAGTCTTTTTCGCCTAATAAGGAAGATGCTCCAGGTGTCCCTCGCCGATTTTATTCTTCGTGATATATGTTGTGGTACTCGAAAAACTAAGCGACAAGTATTTTTTTATCTGCAGAAAACCACTTTAACGGGGTGAAACAGCCCCTTAAAGATAGGGGTCTCAAGTGTTGATTGTATAGTTCTGTGTATTAAAACCAAATTGACTTCGATCAAACCTACTGGAAAAGTTTCCCCGTGATGAAAGATGAATAACGTAATTTTTAAAAAAATTGAGGGGGCTAAAAATAAAAAAATTAATTAATGGGGGTAGCCACCCAAAAAACTTTTTATTTTGTGTATATGATAATATATACTTTCCATAAACAAAGACAATTAGGAAGATAGTTTTATAACAAAAGAAGTGAAATAGAGTCCATCCAACGTAAATAAAAAAATTACGCGAGAGTAAACCACCCGTACATATTTCTGAATGTTCTGAAAATGGCTAAATTCATAAGAGAACAGTAAAACGCCTCTACAGGTGGTGAATAGGAGAAAGCCTTCGAAAAACAAGGCACTGGGGAATAAAATCCCCGGGGCAAACAAAACTAGTTAATGCAAGAATTTAAAAAAAAAACCGGCATTCCAATACCCTAGCTACCATATTTGATCTCTAAAAAAACTTTTTTTCAACTTGGACTTTTCGCACTAATTTTCCGAAAATATTATCCACCATATTGGATCTGCCATATTAAATTTTGCAAATCTGACCTCAGATTTATAATCAGCGAGGTTAAAAGCTCCTTTAAGAGTAAAATGGGATAAATTATTCGAAGGGTTATATTTTTTTCGAGCAATTTTGACGAAAAAACTGCATTCTTTTGCGACATATCAAGATTGAGGCATTCATTTTGAGGTTAGGATTTACTTTTTGTACAAAATACGAGACGGAATCAGAAAGTACACTTCATAATAAATTTGTTTGTGTGTACTTAAAAATTTTTCACTCTGATTAAAAATGGGCAGGGGGGATGGCTGATTTAAAAAA
>NC_046657.1:28642621-28665885 GCF_010883055.1 Belonocnema kinseyi | reverse complement strand
CTCTCTTTCTTTTCATTCTCCTTGGCTATGATGTTTTTGTCAGCTGGTGCCGAAAATTCGATAACGAACATGGTTCGCTTCTCGAAGTCAAGAAGAACCATTAAAGTTCCAGTATATACGGCACTTCCCATTCTCGACAATTGACTCAATTTCCCTAGGAGCATTTAGAGGAGCGATATTAAGTGAATGCCGTAGGAGTGACAGAGATGGTAATAAAGTACTCTTAGTGCCGCATTGTGCCTTTGAATGTAGGTCGTTCCCGCGTGTGTTGGACAACTAGATTGTATGTGAGCTAAATGCTCGGGGTTGCATGGCACGCCCTGCAGCTATCATCGGGAATGTCTTGGCTCAAAATGTGGCGGCGGTATGTTAAGGTGGAAATGACACCGTCTTGGCATGCAAAAATGAAACCCTCTGATTGCTCCGATCGGAACCCCACTGGTTCCGGAAATGTCTCAACATTTGACAATTTACTTTAATTGTATGCTCTTACTTTAAATGAGACAGGATGCAGGGGTGAGATCACGCGAGAGAGAGAGAGAGAGCACTATATATAGCTTTTAAATATTGACCATCACTCATTAAAAGCACGAGGATAAAAACAGTCGGAATTTACAACGTCAGCCCACAACTATTCCAATATGGTAGCCCGACACTCCAGCATGCGCACTACTGCCGTGTAGCGTCCATCGCGCGTACGCACTCACACGTTCTTTTATAGTTTCCTTTACGGACGTGCCCTAACTTCAAGTTGTCACCGTGGTCTCGAGCCGCGCCCACATCCCTTAGAGAAAGAGCCACTACACCATCACGCGGTCCGCCGTGGTCGTACCGCGCGAAGACCTAAAAGCGCGGCTAGGAAATCTTGTGGAAAGAATTAAGGCGTTGGCCACATACCTTTTAGCCACAGGCCCCATTCTTTTTTTTCCCCCTTATCAATAATCTACTTTGTCTGTCTAAATAGTCCTTAATCTTTGTGTTTCTTACGAGAAGCTCCGGACACCGTTCAGTCAAGATCACGAGTGTCTAAATCCTTGTCTTAGCTGCCCTCTTTCTTTTAACTTTCAGAATATCAGCGTCGGATCTGCTCATTGGCTGGTTGCAACGGGAAGGGTCCCATCCGGTGACTTCGCCAAAGCTTGGTCAGGCCTGTACAACTGTGTGTTGAAGAAATGGTGAAGTTCAGCGCCACCTACAACCATTTTAGCAGCTAAGGCACTATGAGCATGTATATATACATTGATGGTTTGAATGTGCTGTACGAAATTTTGAATTAAAGACAAACTTAATAATTAATGACATTTTTAAAAAGCTATTCTTGTACAAATCACCGCATGCATATCTTGCAAATTTAAATTGATTACTGTTTTTGCATTTTTTACAAGATCGATAAACGTTTATTTTTCGGCCTGCTTGCCTTAAAAAATTGACTTGCTTACACTTCCATTCTTTCACAAAATTTTCTTACAACTACGTCTGACAAAGTACTATCCATCCACACATTATAACTAATCCGCTCGCTACTATAGTCTAACCTTCCTTGCTGCGCCTCGACTCGCGTCGCACAGATTTCGCTCGTATTTCGCTATGCCTCGCATTACCAGCCTCTGTCTACACGGCTAACACCTAATACTTAACTACTATTTTAAATATTTACGTTTCTCTCACATCTACTTCCTCTCCTATTTACAGTCTTTCCTTCCCCAATCCTCTTCCACCTTCCTTTTTTTCTTCTCTATCTTACCCACTATTCCCTTCACCCATGCTACTGCCCTTTTGTCAGCCCTTTCATGCAACAATAACTCCATGCTTATCCCCCTCCTTTCCACCTCTTCACATTCCTCCAACTAATGCTCTAATTGTACATCCCCCTTCCCGCACAATTCACACATTCTCTTCTCTCTAGAAAGCCAGATCCTATTATAATTGTACATGAAACCGCACCTCATTCTCGTTATAAGATCCTGACTTCCATGCTCTCCTTTCTTACAAAAATATTACGCTCTCTCCCTTGGCATAATTGACACATAGTTTCCGTTATATCTTGACTCTCTTATTCTCTCCTCTCCTTCTACCTTCTCTTTCGCCATGTCATTCTTTTGAACCAATTCACATACCTTCCTTCCTTCCTCGTGCATTCTGCTAACTTCGTCCATCTGGAATCCATTCGTTCTAAAATACCTTTCCCTTTCCACCTCCATCTTTGCACCACTACGTCTGTTCTCCTTCTCCCACCAACACTCCCTAACCGGTTTGCTTCCCCACTCTTCCAAAAATTTCTCCTTCATATTCACATGCCCGACTCCCTGCTAGAATCCCTAAACAATATAGTTCGGCGTATTCCTTGCCAACATATATATATTGTGTACGCAGTATTCATGAGCGTAATTCCTCTATATCCTCTATATCACCGATACACCCCTCTGACTCACATACGTGCATTCTCCCTCTTCGTCTTCTTTTACCATGTCCTTCGCCATCGCCCACCCTCTATCCTCCATCCACTTTCCTAGAATCTCCCCCTCTTTATTTATTATTTTATCCTTCGATTTTCCTACAATGCTCTCCCCTTCCAGGTACAGGCCCGCTTCTCGCCCAATTCTCGCATTACAGTCTCTCACTATTACCACCACACCCTCATCTCTCTCTTTCCTAGTAAGTTGTCTACCCTTTCTTTAATCCTTACCATTCCATCCTTATTTACACAGTCACAAACTTATACACCACCCCAACTATCTTTATAGCCCTCATTTGCACGCCCTCCCCATCTCCCTCTCTATGAAAGCATAGGTAGCAATCAGTGCTTTTTATCTAAATTTCAACTAGTGATGCAATATCAAAATCGAAATATTTAAAAAATTAGCATGAGTAAAATAGTAATATTTCAATTAAAAGATGTGTAAATGTTAATTTATAAACGACAAGTAGAGTACTCCACGCGCTAAATTTTTATAACCTCGAATAAGCGATTTATGTTATACGGTTGAAATTTTTAGATCTGCTTGGATTGTTTGGAAGATGTCCAAAATAATGATCAGTGCCCTTGATAAATTTGTATTCACAGTAATATACAATATATATTTATTGAATTATAAGTAATTATTTTAAAATATTAGTTGAAATGTTTGTTGTTGAAAATTTAAACTCTACAATCTCAAAATGTCTTTTAAATTTAATTGCGGTCTGGGCTAGTCGGTGAATTGGGGAATTGGACGATGACCAGGAAACTGTAAATTTGCGAGGTACCTACATTAAAAAATGTTTTGGTGGAAAATGTTAGCAAATGTAATTCAAAGGAAATAAATGCATTAAAATTATCAAGGCACGAAGAAAACATAGAGCAGTTAAATATAAAATCTGCAAAAGCGGTAACCGGCCCTTTTCAGGGCGGCTTAAAGTGCAAGACCGATCGCACAAGCTACTCGTAGTGCACATTAGATAATGCTAATGCCGACGGCACGTTAACGATAGACCCGTAAATTACTCTTTCAGATATTTTTAGCAGTAGTACGTAATATGTTTTGGTCCTAACACATTTAATCTTCTGAAATTGAATACAGGTAAAGGTATTGATTTCATATTGATGTTAATAGTTCTCAAACAAGTAAATATTTTTACTATCTTAAATAATTGATTTCCATTAGCCATCTTCAAGTTTTGTATCAATAATGAGAAATTCGTAATCAAAATAGCCAAAAACCCTTATTTTTATACCGGACACGTGCTATAATCATGTAAAACGATTTAAAGTGTGAAAATTCTTATTTCAATCGCCATCACAGATTCGCCGGCTTGCAATTTTGTAAAAACAATGAGAAATTCTTAATCAGTGACCCCAAAAACCGTTATTTTGATAACCAACACTTGCTATATTCACGTAAAACTATTTAATGTGTGAAAATTCTCATTTCGTTTGCCATCTTGGATTCACGATTTTGAAATTTTGTAAAACTAATGAGAAATTCGTAATTAGTGTCCACGAAAACGCTTATTTTGATACCCAACACGTGCTATAACCACGTACATAAAACGATTTAATGTGTGACAATTCTCGTTTTAGCCGCCATATTGGATTCGCCATTTTATAATGTTTCTAATTTGATAAATTTTTCGCAATGAGCGATACTAAAAACATATAATAAGCCCATAACAATAGAAACAATTATGTACTCTTCTTTGGTAAGCTCTCTAGTTTTACTGAAGCATACATGGAATCCAAACTCCGGGTTGTGGTTGCATAGATATTGGATCATCTCTCAGAAGATTTCCTTTTCAAAAGGTGTGTAGGTGGGATCACCAAAGATTAACTTTAGTATGGTTAACTTTTTATTTCTAAAATTCTCTATCAGCCATCCTATGTAACGTAACCAGTCTTTCTCGTTCTACTCAGGTATTTGTATTCAGTATTTGTCTCCACAGTTTGCCTTTTGCAATTTGGTTTTATTTTTACTCTATCGTTTGTTACAGGATTTTCTTTCCATTCGCAAACTTTTTCATAGAGTTTATTTTCTTTTGTGGAGGTCGTGGCCTGTTGGTCCTCTTTATAATGCTCTTGTTTTCAAATTCCCCTGAAGGTTCTCTCATTCGTCTGTGTTGTAATTTAATTCTACTTTTTTCTAATAATTTTATTTCTTCTACGATTTCCAATTTTTATGTTACTGATCTATTCAGATTACGGCTTTCAGAAATATCGAATATCTCATTATATGGAAATTCTGCCTCTATTGTCTCCAGGTCAATGTTTTCAAGCGCTTGTTTGATTGAGTGACTCTCGCGAATTGCGAAGAGTCTTCATAAACAATCAGCAGCTTCATTTTCTTTACCTTTAACATATTGTATTAAATTCTTATATCCCTCAAGGCACAAACTCCACCGAAGCAGTCTGATACTTGGATCGTTTACGTTGTGTCACTTTAGATAACATTTTGACTTCTACTTCCAACCTTACACTCAATAACAATAAAATTATTTTTTGTTTAAAATTTAAAGATCTTTGGATGAAAATCATAGAAAATACGAGTTGTTGAGTATATTCTAAGGCGCCATTTCGAATTTTTTTTAATTTTAACATTTATGCATTATGAAATGTGTTTTGTTACATTAATGTAGCCTTTTATTTGACACCTGAAAAGTTGTAATCGAGAATCAAAGAAATAGAATTAAAAAAAAGTAGCGGCCATCTTGAATTTTTTCAAAATGTTGAATTTCAACTGCCCTCGCGAGCTTTCTAATAAATAAATCAGCCTCTTGTAAGAATTTGATGAGATTTTGTGGATAATTGTGGAAGTTGTAAAATTGATTAAAATTTAGGACTCCACCATTTCCGCCACCTTCAATTTTTTAAATGTTTCGTTATAATTGTCCTCGCGAGCTTTCTAATAAATAATATTCTTTCTAATAAATGCTTTCTAATGAAATATTGGAACAATTTTTACAGTTTGAACTCCATGACAATGTCAAAATATTAAATTATAACGTTGGCATACAAAAATTCAAATGGTTATCCCGTTTGATGAAGTAGATTTAATTGACCCGACTTCAACAACATTTTTTATTTTTAGAATTTATCGATCTCAATCACACGTCTTCTACTGAAGACGAAACCGTTGCGGAAGCTACAAGAAACATTTCTTTATGAAATTTTGTTAATGTTTCGGGACTTGTACACCCTCAAGGACAATTGGCTCGAGAACTTCAACAATGATAGTGACTGACCCAAAAAAAGTTGGCCAAAGGAATGCGTGCAAATTTTGCCATAAGAAATATCACAAACTGAAAAGGCGCCTTGTAACTATTAATCAAAAGGAAGAGGAAATGATACATGCACTTTCACTTCCAACGACTGCAATTAAAATTATTTTTGAAAGTATGCAAAATCAGGACAATAAAAAAATCAATCAGGATGTAAATATTAACGACGGGGAACTTATAGTTAAAAGAAGATCAGGAAGAGATAAAACGGGCAATCTTTATCGACAATGTCCCAACTGCTTCCAAAGGTTTTCGCGTCCGTGCTCACACAAGCACATTACAAAATGTACTGCCATTGTAACAACTGGCGAAAGACATTTGGCCTTTTTTGAGTAGGGTGGCTTTTAACTCGTACCACGATCTGGCCAATGAAAAAATGCGGCAGTTGATATTGTCGCGGTTGCGGGAGGTCGCTGTTGCCGAAATTGTAAAACACGATAAAGTCCTCATCCTTTACAGAAATAAACTGTGCCACAGATACCGTAAGGATTTCAATGAAAATATGATCAGAAGTCAGCTGCCATTGTTGGCGCGAGTTTTTATTACGGCAAATAGACGTTGTAAAGAAGCTTTTGACCTAGAAACGCTAATACAAGCCAAGGATTTTGAAATTTTTATTTGGGCAGTCAATATCGGAGCTGAATTAAATGAGGGAAGGTCTACGTACAAAGCGCCGTCCTCGGCAGAAAAACTTGGAACCTATATAAAAGAAGCTGCAGGCCATTATAAGGGTCACTGCATAATGACGAATGGTTAAGAAAAGAAGAACCTAACTAAGGACTTTTAGTTTGTTCTTGGCAAACTTTTCTCGTCGAGAGTATGCAGAACAGCTGCCGAGACCAAAGTTCTGCTCGCTTGCCAGAAAAAGTCGAGCTTCCCTTCTCGGAGGATATTAGGAAACTGTATGATTATTGAAATCGAAATAGAGAGGAAGCACATAATGATTTAGTTAAGAATTGCTATAGCAAGGAAAAGTGGCCAAGGTTCGCCAGAATGATCCTTATATCCATGCTATTATTCAATCGTCGACGGCCTGGTGAGATGGAAAGACTTTGCATCGACGGCTTTCTTAAACAATTGACTATTGATAGGATTAACGACAAAGAGCTGTACAACTGAGCTACTCCGGAAGAGCAAGAAAACTTTGAAAAATACGCAATGGTTGTAATTAGAGGGAAGCTGGGACGTATTGTGTCTGTGGTTTTGACCAAGGAACTGGTAGAAGCACGAAACTCATCATCCTATTCAGAGAACACACAGAAATCGCAAAAAAATCTGTATAATTTTGGACTCCCTAGTCTAAATTAAAAAAGGAACCAATTTTTGGGAGCCTATCTGTTGAGAGAGATGAGCATATTATGCGGTGCCGAAAAACCGCACCTTTTACGTGCTACAAATTTGCGAAAATATATTGCAACTGTTAGCATAAATGCCTCAAATGCGGAAATGAGGCATTTAGCAGATTACATATGACATCATGATGACATCCACAGAAACAATATACAGGGTACCCGACCCGAGCCTGGAGATCTTAAAGGTTGTACATCCGCTGAAATCGGCTCAGTGCCGAGATAAAGCACAGTTCATGTTGACAATGGAAGAAGGTGAGAGTGACGAAGAGCCCAAAGATAGTTCTCAAGAAATCTCGTAAGATGAGGACGAAGCCGTAAGATCAGTGTTGGACGAGACAACAGTAATTGAAAAGTTACAAAGCCTAAAAGACAAAAAAACACAACAATCTAAGAAGAAAAAGAAGCTGAGACCGAAAATGACAGCGACAGTGAGATGTCCGTAGACTCATTAAACCTTTTCGGGGCCTACTTGCAAAAACAGAAATTTCAACCTACCAAAAAAGCTGTGCTGAACGCAATCGAGAGTTGTGACATTTTGAGAAATCGGACAGATCTCCAAATAAAAGCGTGGCTTAAGAATCAGCAAAGGAAATAGGTATATTTTTAAAATCCATTTTTTTTAGGAAATTATATCGTATTTAAAATTATGATATTTGAATTGTGTACAAAATTGTCTTCATTAATTGTTTAACTAGCATAATAATATATTTTAATTAATTTGAATTTGAAATATAAATTCGAAATGCTGTTAGTTAATTAATGTATTTAAAAAAATCAAATGTGCTTTTGAAGTTCAAGTCAATACCTTTAAAATACAATTATTTTTGTCAATATAAATTAAAAATTAAGTTTTTTATATTAAAAAAAGTTTTGTTTTGAATTTTTTCTCCTAAAATATTTTTGTTTAAAAAAATAATTTTTTTCAACGCTGTATATCTTGGAATTTATACATCATAGAAAAAACTTCAAAGAGAGAGAATGTTTGTTCTTACATGTAGAATAAGTGCTTGCGAAGGTGAAAAATGGCGAAACAAAATTTTTCTCAAATTTTTGTTCTTCACTAATATTTATTTTTCATCTAAGAACAAACATTTTTTGCCTTTGGATTTTTTTATAAATACATGCATTTTTTATAGGGATATAAAACTTTTTATTTCGACTAATTTCGCTCAGGGTGGGCAATACTCGTTGACCGGGAGTGTTTGTAAAAAATATTGAACAATTTCCTGCTTTTTCGTGAAAAAATTACCACATTCCTTCTTTTTCAGCCATTCTTTTTTAATCGTAAGTTGCAACTCTGTTTCTTCTCGTCCCGAGTGCTATGACTCATGGGGAAGCGAGCTCGTCAAACAACATTAGGAAGCAATTAACCAGGTAGTATTTCCAGGCTCAGGTCTATGTAGTAAATACGAGAAAAGAATTTGTTGTGGTAAATCGCTTTCCTAATGGTTCACAACTTATGGACTTCGTGAACTATCTTAATTAGAGAAATGCTATCTTCAATCACTGTAACTTTTGTAATTTTCAATGTAATTTTTATTGCCCGTTTCAAAGTTGCAATTCGGTGCGCAAAATATTTTGACGAGAGAAGGGGACACGAGAGGCGGCAGCTACGTCCCTCTATCCGCAACTCTATTGGACGAGAACCCCGGACCAAACGGCTGGCCCGCTACCGCTCCCCTTCACCACTCAGGAGCGTCCATGCGTTAGTGCATGTATATGTATATACTCATCCTTATATGTGTTGAATTTCGAAATAATAAACCAAAAACGAAGAATAAAGACAAAATGAAGCAAATACATTTTCTTTTTAATTTCCACATTATAAATCTATTTCAATCAATTGTAAATGGAAAATTTCAATTGTTCGTTTTGTAATTCAGTGTTCAAAATATCTCCTAAAATACACTAGTTTGCAGTTTCAAAGATATGCAGGTATTCTGACAAAGGAGTTACCTCATGTACGTCCACAGCCACTCACTGAATACGCTTTTTATCCATTTTAAATAATTGTTTTACTATCAATAGTGCACCATGCAGCAGACGACAACAAACAATTTACTTTGCGCGCATGCGGGTGACTCTCGGCGTGTAGGTGGTGACTATTGGTTTAAATATATTTACAAATATCTGACTCCATTCAGATTCACCATACCACTTGGTTCAGGAGTATGAATGAATGACCACTGAATTTAACTGAACAGAAATAACTCTTTATTCACTATGAACGCCTGTACGGACTCCCTACAATACTCCCCCGCCTAGCGTTTAACTAAACACAAAACATATAAACACGAGGTATAAGCGTCATTAGATCACAGTCTCTACATGTAATAAGTTATAACAATATATTTACATTTATGTTTACGCAGACGTTTATGACCCTATTTACAATAATTTAGCAGTATAATTTTTTACATTTGGTATCAATGGATACTAGTCGGAGATAATTTTTGTCATCTAGTAAAAGATTACAAAAGGTGCTAAATATGGTTCGGTCTTGCAATTCGAAAATTGCTTAAATTTGCTAGAGTTTTGTCAGGTACAATAGTAATAAATTTACAATTAGTGAAAGCCCTTCAGATTCAACGACTGTTTACGCAGAGTTTAAAAATGAAAAAATGCAACGCACGTTATTGGTGCAATAATATAAACAAGTTGCAGTATTAAGCACAAAATACACGTGAGAGATGTTTAATCTTGGATGGTAACTTTCTTTTTCGAATAAGTTCGGAGTGGAGAGGCTAAACCAGTTTCGTTAGCTGAATCTCCTTGAATTAGCAAAATTTTTTCCAGCGTAAGGCCGCTTAAGAGATTTCCTTGCATGATTGCGCATGAAAACATGCGAGCACACAGTTAAATCCTTATATAAAAATGGTTTTCTTTTGTATTTATGCCCTACTGGGATAGGTTTCATTTTTCCCATATGTTCCCGAAATTCTTCGATGAACATATGTGCATCTGGAGCAAAGTCGTCGGGAAGACCAAATTCGCCCGGGATGCGAAGCGTAGTTCCGAAAACAATTTCGGCCGGCGATGATCCGATGTCTTAGACGTTAGACCGCATGACACATAATCGCTGTTTTTAGGCATCTATGCCAACGATTAATCATGTCGTTTGCGACAGGGTGGTAAGCGGTAGTGCGAATGCGATTACAACCTATAAGTTGGAGTGAGATTTTGAAGACCTGCGCTCTAAATTCGGAACCCTGGTCCGTCGTTAGAGCTTTCGGTGTGCCATAACGTGAAATCAATTGGTCGAAAAAGGCTCGGCAAATCGTCTTAGCCTCTAATTTGGAAATAGGTACCGCTTCGGACCACCGGGAGAAGCGATCGACCATGGTTAAACAATAACGAAATCCGTTTATTAAAGGCAGAGGGCCTACAATGTCCATATGGACGTGACGAAAACGCCCGTCTGATGGCACAAAATCAGCAGGTAAAAGCTGGTTGTGGCACAAAATTTTGGACTGCTGACAGGCCGTACAATGCTCGAACTAGTCCCCCATATTTCGGTGCATGCAAGGCTAGACGTAGCGCTTTCTTATAACACGTTTGGTTAGCTTAGCGTTTGGGTGCGCAGGATTGTGAAAGGGATGGAAAACGCGTTTTCGTAACGCCGATTGGATATATGAACGTAGGGTTTCGCCTGGTAAATCGAAATGGATCGATGACCTTCCCAAGTCCCTTCAATTTCTTTTAGATTTAAAGAGCATTTAGGATCCCTTAGGAAGACTTTTAATTCTCGTCCGACTCCTGGGTTGCAGCTAGTTCACAGATGCTGAATTCGGTGGGGATGATGATAGCCTCTACACGCGATTGTGAATCGGCAACGACATCTGCAGAATCCGCGAGGTGTTCGATCTGAGTTGTAAATTGTGAAATGAATGCCAATTGTCGTTGCTGCCGCTTATTGAGTGGACCGAGCCTGACACACTCTTCTTGTTCTGACGATCGATTGGGTAACCTCAGTCCCTCGATCGTCTGGATTACTTTTGTACCATTTTTTTGTGAGCTAAACGAGTAAAAAAAGAACCCATAAATCGATTCACAGTTTCTCTTTACTCTCCTCTCTCTCTTTTTCCAACAGTGGTCGGTAACCTCTCTATTAGCTCCGTCAAATGCTCCCTTAATCTCTCTCTCTCTCTCTTAGTCTACTCTCTTTTGAGGTCAGTAAGCTCTATTGTAGCTCCGCTAGCCTCTCTATCACTCTCTTTAAAGGCAGGTTAGCTCTTTTGAAGCTCCGTTAAATTTCCTATATATCTTCCTTTCGAGGCCGGAAAGGTTTTTTGTAGCTCCGTTAACCTCCCTCTATTTCTTCTTTCTTAGGATGGTAAGCTCTTCTCACTGCTCCGCAAACCTATCTCTATCTCTCTTTTCTAAGGCCAGTAAGCTCTTCTCGCAGCGCCGGAAATCCCTCTCTATCTTTCTTTTCTGAGGCCGATAACTTGTTCTTGCAGCTTCGTTAACCTCTTTCTATAACTCTTCTTTTGCCTTCCTTTTACACATCTTTCACATGCATTCCAAATCCTATGCCTAAAAACGGTCCAACCTGATCTCGTCCTGGCAAATGAACCCAACACCCAGCTACTCTGCGACTCCTTCGAACCTAATCTCTCTCTCGAGGACTATCGGCCCTCCTCTACCTCCACTACTCAAAAGGCGATCGGTCGTCTTTGCCCACCAATCTCCCGCTTCCACTTCTCTAGACCTATTCCTTCGTCTTCCGTTGTATCGGGCCACTCGGTCTCTCCCGGGTGTTATGATACTCCGGAAGCTCAACCGACTTTCACTTCGCTTGCTCCCTACCCTTCCAAGCACCTTAAACAGGAGGAAGAAGACATCCCCCTCACAGACGATGACGAGACATTCCCGCCAGTAACTCCTCCCTCTAAGCGTTCATGTCTGGAAGAAATCCCGCAGTAAAACCTTGACTTCTAAAGCCAGGTAAATCCTCCTCCCCTCTCCTCATCCTGCCGAAGGGACTCTTCCAGCTTCGTTTCCAGCTGGAACCGGCTCAAATCACTGGATCACCGAACCGCAGCTCCACCTATAGACGGACTTCAGACTTAGCGATATCTCCTCTCATGGAAAGGCCCAACCCGTATCCAGAAAGCTCTGCCGAGTAGCCGTAAAGCAGAGCAGAAATCAATCAATGATTCAACTCGACGAGTTCCTCTACCAGAACAGCCGCAGTTTGCCAGCTACAGTTCCTCTGGGAGCTAGCTTGCCGCAAGCCGCAGCAGCTCATCCGCAACTTCCACCTCACCAATGGTGGATCATCAGACCAGCACTAATATCTTAGATCAAGTCGAACAACAACAAAAACCACACCCGGACTTGTATCATAATGTGTGAATTGTGAGAGCTTAACAAATCATCACTTTAAGTGACTTAAATTGACGGAAACATATGCAGTCTCCTGAATTCTTGTGAAGTCAGTTTGCGTGAAGTCGATAGCAGTTATTTGATTTCATTGTGAATTATTTTGTTCAAATTTCATTTATCTATTAAGCAACAATCTGACAGCCCTCTTACTTGTGGTAAAATTTCGTGTCATGGTATTGTTTCTGGTTTATGCCATGAGTCGACACTGGTGCATGACAGACTATCCAGTGACTAGACTGGGATGTAATTGCCAGATTCACAGGTTTCTAGACAAATAGTCTATTTGATAATTGAACAGAATTTTGTCCTATTGTTTTTGACAGAATTTTTTCACGATTTACAGAATGGTTATGACCATTCTTTTACAAATTAAAATTGTAACGATAGCGCACGTGATCACTGGGACGCTCACTCGGCGGAAATTCTTTGGACTAATTTATCGTGTCAATTACAGTCAATGTGAGGATTATCTTTCAAACATAATCTATTGTAAATGAAACAATTGTTATTATCTATTGCCTTCTCTTAAAGCTTTTTTGTTTTTTTCTTCCTTTCTTCTAATTGCCAACTTCTTAATATTTCCATTGTTGATAGAGAGATTTTTTGTGTGTTTTTCTTTATCTTTGATTTACTTCTTTTCACAGATGACTTTTTTTTTGTTTTTGATTCTTTAGAAGATTCAAGTGTTTACAGATTAGTCAAAGAAACAAAACCAAAGGGAAAAAAAATACCAAGAAATCTATCAGTCAAATATAGTAAAGTTTAGTAGTTGACGATTAGAAGAAAAAAAGGAGAAAAGAAAGAAGCTTAAAAATAGCTGTTAAATATATTTAGTGCCATAGGTAAATGCACATTATAACCATTTTTCCATTATAAATAGATTATGTTTAAAGAATACACTTAAATTTACTTCCTCAGTATTACATCCCCACATTGTCTGCAATGCAGTCATTTAAATACTATAATGACAGTTTTAACAATGTAAAGTGGATTGAAAAGTTCTATAAATAACAAATAATTTTAATCGACACGATGCATTTGTCCGAAGAAGTTAATCCATACGAAAGCAGTTTAGTACATTTTAAATAAGCACTACCAGCCAAAAATCCGAGAATTACCCCTCACCCACCATGTTCAATTTTTATCTGATCAAGAACAAGAATTCTGTGAAGCGTTTCCTAGTAGGCCTCGGCTTTGCCCAAATTTGGCATCGATCGGAGAAAGTAATCTTTCAGGGTGGGTAAACCTGAGGAATAATAAAAGATAAGTTCCCGCTAATCTTGAACATAGGCGTCGGGTGTTGAACTTGTTATGCAAGTTTATTATATGGCACTGTAACTTTTTTCCATCACAAATAATAATAAAGTTTGCATGATTATACAAATGAATAAGCTACAAAATAATTATAGTTTATTATTTTAACTAATTCATATGTTATTATTCGTTGTGATGCACGCATTTTATAAATAAGTAAAATAAATAATGTTCGAACGCAAAGCGCTCAATATTTCGAATTAACTGTAAAAAACACAGTTTGAGGACAGCAACGGTGATAAAATGAGGCCAAGATCTAGTGCGGCCGTTGCGAGAAGAAAACGGTATATGTGATTCGCACAAATGCACTTGATAATGATCTTATTTCAGAAGCGGTCCTATCCTGAAACTGTGACTGCTGCGCCTAATTCTAAATAGTGAATGCTTCGCGTTCGGAAGTTGCGAGGAGCGGGGAATTTACATAATTGGCATTATCTCCAATCAAACTGAAGCTCACTGTGCATTCCTTTTCCACTCAAAGCTGTTATTATATCAGTTATGATAAAAGCTATATTAGACGATAGATATGATTGAGACAATCACACATGATTATGACCTAGTGTCACAACCTTCGTTGTTCGAAAATGGCGAGTGTCGTATTTGATTCAGGGACTGAGAGTGAATCCCGAGTGAGCCGAAAATGATACTGGAAACGCAATCTTTAGGAGATATATTCTGTGGGAGAACTGTAGCTTCAAAGAGGCGTCATCCAATCTTTCAGGGCCGCCATCAGCTATCCGCAAACAATTGGGGGAAAGATTCAAACAGGCACGTAGGTGCCTCGAATGAATCCCGAGAAGAGTAATTTTTCACTGAACGAACTCTGCCCCCATTCCGGTATGGATGGAATCAGTAGAGGATGAAAAGAGTGGAAAGATCGGACTTACTGACTCTCTATAGGTTTTGAATCTTCTAGGGAGCGATAAGAACTGCATACTTTGAATAAAATTAAATAAATAGTATACTTTGTACGAAATTAATTCGTAGAGGTAATGTCTAATTTTTACGACATAAAGGTGCTTACAGAAAAAAAGGTTATACCTAAACATATAAAACTAATCGACAATTTTGCAAAATTATATGTTTCTCCTTATTTGTCTACAGTTAATATATGTGTACTGCAAAATTGGTTATTATTTAAATAAGTGTGACATTTTTCGAGGAAATTATTTTTATGTAATCGTTGATTAAAAAGTCATGACGTAAACAAAATACAAGCATTGTGTCACTTATACATGGAAAAGTATAATGTCAAAATTTAGTATAATTGTTTAAAAATTTGAGAATTTTGTGCGAAAAGGACTGTTCTCTTTGGAAAGTACCCACTTTTCATAATATATGGGAAAAATATTCATAGCACGGCAATTAATTACAATGTTATGCATAATTCCTATTTGGACTAATTGGACCCTAAAATTGAAAATACAAAGGGTTGAAAAATAAAATTGTTAAAAAAATAAAATAGTTCAAGAAATTAAATTTCAGGAAAAAAGAATTAGATTAAAAAATATTATTTAAACAAATAATAGAATTAAACAAAATGATACAATCGATAAAAAATAGTAATTAATTAAAAAATAAAATTAAAGAAAACACCAAATGGTTAAACAATCAAATTGATGAAGAAGCAAAATGGCATAAGAAATGAAATATTTAAAAAAATTAAATTCTTTGAAAACTGGAATTGGTTATATAATGAAATTAGGAAAATCAATTATTGTTTTAAATTACAAATTTTGAACAAAAAATCGCTGAAATAAAAGTTATAGTTATTTGGACCATAAAATTTAAAATGACATTTTAAACAAATTTACGTTAACTTCCACTAGAATACTTTTATCATCAATTAATAGTTTTTTCTTCATTAATTAATTATTATTTAGGCAATGATAATAAATGACATTATTCCATCATATATTGAAAAATTAAAAGTGTGAAAAAATAAAATATAAAAAAATTGTTTTACAAATTAAAGTTTTCAAAAATAAATTTATTCAACAAAATAAAATGTTTGACAAACTTAAATAATTCTTTACAAAATAAAAGGGATTGAAAAATAAAATTGTATAAGAGATTAAATTTAGAAAGAAAAATATAATTGACAATATAATTTAAACAAATAATAGAATGTGAAAAAATGATAAAATTGCTAACAAACAGTAATCAATTAAAAAAGAAAATTCTTGAAGAAATACAATTTAAGAAAAACTTCAAATAGTTAAAAACATTATATAGATGAAGAAATAAAGTAGTATAAGAAATACAATAATTTGAGAAAGTTAATATATTACTTATTTCTTCAGAATTTTAGATATTGAAATAATTCGGAATAAAATCTACATTCCTAAGAAATCTGAAGGGGTAAACGTATAACAAGGGAAAATATACAAAGGAGGAAGTCTGGGTCTCTCTACCTGAGTAAAAAGTGAATGGCTCACTGCTCCGCCCACTAGCCAGTAATTCCCTGACAGTAACAAAGGTGAAGATTAAGTTTCTAGTATTCGATGGTCATAATTCGAAAAAAATTGAAAATATACAATAAATAATTATTTAAATAATTACATAATGTTTTTAGAAACGTTTACTACTCCAAACAATGACAAAAAATTACATTTCAATGAAAAAATACTATTTTTTTACACGTTTTGTGAATTAATATTTGTTTAAAAAATTGACATTTGTTTAAACAATTGAAAATGGTTTGTGGTAGTAGATGTTTCTAAAATAATTGTGTAATTATTTAAACAATTAATAATTGTTGATTTTCTCAATTTCTAGAAATTGAGAAAATCGATTATTGTTTTTTTCATCCAACTTACTACTCCTCGAAATCATTTCACATTATGTTTAATTCAGAATATACGATTTCAAGAATATTTTTGTAATAATAAGTGATGAAACAAATTATATTTATTTGAACAATTTTAAAATTGTACATATATTCTTTTTATATGCTATAGAGGCAGAAAAATAATTGTATGTGTTCAATTTTATTTCATTTTTTTAGTTATCAAAAATACATACTTGAGCGAATAAAAATTGTTTAAACAAATACAAATTTGTTAAAAATTAGAAGTAATGTATCAACATTATGTAATTATTTAACAAAAAGTAGCATAGGATACCAATTTGAAAAACAGTGGACATCTCTGGCACAATTTTTAGAAATTTTGAAAATACACATTAAATAATTGTTTAAATAATTACATCATGTATTCATACAAAAATTACTACAAAAAATGACAAAATATTGCATTTTAATGAGAAATTAAGATTGTGTTCTACATTTTTTAGGAATAAATCATTGTTTAAATAATATAATAAAATATATAATATAATATATCCTGACCGCGCAACCAGAGCTGCACTCTCTCCTTAGTCGTCATAATTCCACGAAGGAATAATAAGGAGACCCAAATGCCATTGTGAAGCCTTTATAAACTGGCAATAGAAACACTACCCTGAGTGGTAGGCACATTACAGGAAGATCCTAAATTTTCGTGCGCAGGTGCGCAGTTGTCTTCTTCCTATACATGAACAAGTGTGCAACTCAGAAAGTTTGTCAAATTGACACAATCTTAGGCAACTAAATCGATTATATTTTTAATTTTACTACAGGTTTTTTTACGACAAAAAATATTTGGAAGTGTTTTATAAAAAAAGTATTCTTCATTCCAACGTACGATTTCAAAAATCATAATGTACTACAATTTCAAGATTTTATGATCAAACAATTTCATTATAGTCTACATAACTACCACTTTTATAATACAGTCTTAACTTTACAAGTCTTAACGCTGAAGTCTTTCACCTAACCAGATCAATAGACACTTTAATATATTAAATAATTATACCTTGCAATTGAAAAAATGTTGCCACTGCATCAAAACAAATGAGCACAACCTCTCTAACTTACTACAATTTGGCAAACTTTCTCACTCGCCCATTTTTCCATGCATAGGAAGAGGACAACTGTGCACCTGCGCACGAAAATTTAAGACCTTACTGTAATGTGCCTGCCACTTACGGTAATGTTTCTATTGCCAAGTGGCGAAACGGAGTTAGATCTCCTTATTATTCCTTCGTGCGTTATTCCAACCTTGCAGGTGAAAATTTTCAGCGTACTGATGAGTAACTGATTTATGTTGTGAACTTACCATCTACAAGAGACAATTTTATATCTCAGAACTGTGAGGCTTGAAGCTAGAAGCTATACCCTCGAGTCTGTACAGATTGCTACAGTAGATTTACTCCTTTTCTTTTTTTTATACGATTAAAAAAATATATTCGTTCTGTATAAATATTATTCATAACAAATATATAGAACTAAGACAAAAACGGCCCATCCCAGATTCTGAAACATAGTACAAGAGATGTAACGTAACTCTCAAAAAAGTGGATAGCAAATGTTAAGGATTACATTACACGCAAATTAATGTAAAAGTTCAAATGAAATTTTGTCGTCAATTAACTGACAAGAAAAATGAAGCAAAGGGCATTAATTTTGTAAACTTCACTGTAAGTCACATGCACTAAAATTTGTAGCCAGTTTAGATTTTTGGTCTAAAAGATTAATTTTATAGTCATAGTTTTGAAATATATCGTGACTATAGTCAACATTTTGAATCAACTTTCTTATTCAATTACAGAAGCAATTTTAAATATTTTCTAAACAATTTTTAAATACTGAAAGGCTCATAAAATTGGTAATTTTCATCAAAATGAAAAATGCCATTAGGAGAATTTGCGAGTTTTATAATTTTCTACCACAAACTTCCATAATATTTTCTAGTATTATTTGAAAAAAATAAAAGCCTGACTCAATTGGCAAACACGTTCAAATCTAAGAGTGCCTGCGACGTAAGACCCGAAAGAGAGAGATCCGTTAAGAAGCTAAGATAAAAATGTTGTACAATCACATTACATTCGGAGAAATTCAAATGCAATAATAATGTGCGTACAAATTTGTATAGTGTATAATCAATTGTAATATATCTCGAACAACAGAATAAAATAATTATAAATACATATTAATTATTCATAAATGTTAATAATAATAATTAATTAAGATATTACTACTAATAGAAAAAGATGCTCTAAACTTATTTCCCTTAATATATCTGTTTCTAGGATGAACCTGCTTAATTAACGCTTAAAATTGACACCCATCAGTGTGTACTATGTGTCAATATTTCAGATTTACTTCATTTTATTTACATTTCTGAATGTTATTTATTTTACAATATTCAATATTTATATCAGTATCAAAACATGATTTTATTTAATTTATTATCATTGTAATTAAATATTCATTATTCACAAAACAGAATCTCAGAGATTAAAATCATATTGAATATACAGAGAGTAAAAGTCCAGAGAGTTGAGAGTAGGTTCCAAACCTAAATCTTTCGGATGGCAGTTCGCTCCCTTCGGAATCTTTTGAAAGTATCTTCGGTTAAGTTTTCATCTGGAGCAAAACTTTCCAGAATTTTGGCCGTTTCGATCCCTGATATGATGGAATCCCTGATACTTTTTTTTTTTATCAGTACTGAAACTAAAGGACCGATCTTCTGTACCTGTTTTGCTCGGGATTCAAACGTTAACCAGTTGCTGTCGCAACCCATCCGTTTCTCAGTGACTGAGAAGGAGGCAAAGTCCACTCGGGATGGGATCACTTTTTTCCTGCATTAAATATTTTCGGATCTTGAGAAGAGTTAAACCTAACGTTCCCTTTTTCGTCGGTTCAGTGAATAAAACCCAATGTGAGCAAAACCTGTTACTCTCAGTCCCTACACTGTGAAAAAATCTATTGAATTTTACATCTCTGGTGTATGTAAATAAAAGGACTTTTGTGTATCGGAGTAATTTTACGAATCTGTCGTGATATTGCAATTCGGCCGATAATTTTACATGCGAAAATGTAAAATTCATTGTGTAACGAACACATCTAGAGCTCCGAAACTAGGACTAACAGCACAAAGCTTGAAATCAAACTCTTATCACCCATCACGTCATCGTTGAGCCATAACCTCAAAAAATGACAAAAAATCATGCACTGATGCAAATAAATTTCAAAATAATGCCAGTGATGCAAATTTTCACTTCAAAAACATGTCGACATCTGTGAAGGATCAACCCTTGCCTGATATCAACTTATTTAACATAACTTTACCCAACAGAACCTGACCTCACCTAACCTGAATTAACAGAAATTTACTGAATTATACGTAAAGCTCTGGAAGCATATTTTCCCAGTAGCAAATGTGTGCTACATCGAATGGGTCAACTCGAGCCTAACCTAGAAATAAAACTAACCTAGCCTAACCTAACCTAACTTAACTTCACGTAACACAATTAAACTCATTGTGTAGTCCCGTTGTGTTTGCGGTACCGTTTCATTTAGCTTCGGCTTAACCTACATAGAGGTTTAACTTATCCTAAACTAACAAAACCTGACCTAACCTAACCTAGCCGAATGAAATTCAACCACACGTGTAGCTATGTAAGCGTACGGTTCTCAGTTTTAAATGTGTGCTATATTTAATAGGTTAACTCGATCTTAATCTACAAATGAATCTAATTTAACAGAACCTAACGAAATTTTGCTTAACGCAACACAACATAACTGTTCCCGTTGTTACACAATAAAATTCATTTTATTGTACTACAGGTGTTTAAAAACTTAGACGCATATTACTCATTTGAAGAAACTTAGAACTACAAGTAAAATTGACCCCATTTCAATTAACCTGACAATGTTTGTATCAATTAAAATGTAGAACTGTAAATTAATCATGCAAATGAATAAGAGTTTTGTTCAAAAATTTTTTCTCTCTGCTTTTTTTAGACTTAAGGAATATATTTATAACATCTTTCGTGTTTACATTTTATCTTGCTTTTTATCGTAATTAAATTGATTTATAGACCTACTTCAGTCTATTTTCTGCCTGCTATAACGTGTCCTTTTTTCTTTGAAGGAACGATGCAAAGGGTTGCGCTTACGTTTAAGACATACATTCGTTTCCCTTTTCAACATCCAGCAAAACTCAGCCATCATGACCTCGTCCCATCTGCCCTGATATAATTGTTCCATCACTTTTATTTCTTGATGAAAACATTCCCCGTGTTCTTCGCTGAAATCACCAATATTTTCTGGAAACTTATGCAGATGGGGATCTAGAAAGTGAAGTTTTAAATTCATCAAGCAGCCTAACTTTTTGTAGTTTCTTATCATTTACGCAACAATATTCTCGTAGTCTGGACTTTTCTTGTTAGCGAGGAAATTTGCATTTACTGCTTTAAAACTCTCCCAAGCGTCCATTTCAATTTTCGTCATGTGGCTCACGATATTAGTATCTCTTGTCAATATTCGAATCTGTGGTACATCAAACACTCCTTCTTTCAATTTAGCGTCTGAAAAATTAGGGAATTTAAGGGTCATGATCATATGTTCACAGTTTTGACTATATAGCTCGTGTTGTTTTTCTGGAAGAGGCGTAAAAGGTTAGAAGGGTTTGGTGTGCTCGGCGATTTTCTTCTTTCGAAAAAAAAATGGAGCTAAGAGTTTGCATTAAACTTTGTGTGAAAAATGAAATCCAGTGCTCTAAAGCTCTTGAAATCTTGACAGTTGCATACGGTGAGTCTACTCTGAGTAAGAAAAATGTGTATAAGTGGTGCAAGCTGTTCCAAGAAGGCCGAGAGAATGTCGAAGACGAACCTCGCCCTGGACGTCCCAGCACGTCAACAACAGATGAAAACGTTCAAGCAGTGGAAGAAATTGTGTTGAAAAATCGCCGACTTACCATCAGAGAAGTTGCTGAAGATGTTAGCATATCGGTTGGCTCATGCCATGCTATCTTTTTGGAAGTTTTGGGCATGAGACGTGTGTCAACGAAACTTGCTCCAAAACTGCTTAATTTAGAACAAAAGATCCATCGCATGACCATCGCTCAGAAGATGTTGAATGAAGTCAATAATGCACCACAGTCATGCCTCAGCCTCCATATTCACCGGATTCGGCCCCCAGTGACTTTTTTCTTTTCCCAAAACTAAAGAGACCCATGAAAGGACATCGATTTTCAACGATTGAGGAGATAAAAACTGCATCGCTACAAGAACTCAAGGCTATACCACAAAATGATTATCAGAAGTGCTTCGATGATTGGAAAAAGCGTTGGCACAAGTGTATTTGATCTGAGGGAGATTACTTTGAAGGGGACAACATAAATATTGAGGAATAAATGAATATTTTTTGAGAAATCCATAAAGTCACCTTATTTTTTTAACACACCTCGTCTACTATAGCATTGTCCATCTTTGTCTAACGCCTTGACAAATTGCTTCATGAGCCCAAGCTTTATGTGGAGGGGTGGTAGTAAAATTTTTTATGGATCAACGAGGCTTTGGTTGATGATATTATGAGAACCAGGTTTGAATGAATCTCTTGAAGGTCAATGTTTTTTGTTATAATGATTGACTCGACCTCTGCTATTCCACAGGCATATAAAGCATGGCTATCTCGTGAAACCCGATTGTTGGCCTAATATCATTGTTATGATTTTGAGATCACCACATATTTGCCATTTGTGATTCGTGTAATTAACTTTTTCAAGAAGCATTTTAACATTGTTATATTCTTCTTTGATGACCGTTGAGTGAGCTTTAGAGATAGGAGCGTAAGTATTCGTGTTATGCAGTAAAACAGCCTTAATGCTGCGTTTTGACGAATCAATGAAAAGTCGCCATTCTTCTTCTCTATACACATTTTTCTTCAGGTGGTTCATTAGTCCGTTAACGTCAGTGCAGTACACTAAAGACGTCTCTTCGTCTTTAACAAAAAACTTTCTGAATTCTTTGTCCCTGTCGCGTTAGAATGAAACTTTTGTCTTTGGCTCTAGAAGATTTCTTCTTTTTAGAAATGAAGTGGCAAATTCAGCGCCGTCTTTCGGTAATCCAAGATCTCTAATAAAATCATTCAATTCTAGTTGCGACACTAATATTGGAACCTTCAATTTCATTATATGCATTCCATATTCGTCAACTTTTTCGTCATTTTCATTGGAATCATTAGAACTATTTTCTGTTCGATCACTGGTTTCACTACCGTCTCCATGACGTTGACTTTCAACTTCCATTCTATCATCTTCTAAAGGGCTTAAATCAGTCTGGCGTGCATTTTTATTGATTTCAATTGCTCTTGTGACTGTGCACACATTAATGTACGAAATGTTATTTTTATTTTTGGCGTTGAACCCTTTGACGGAATTTATGCAAAAGTAGCAGTCCTTCGCAATAACGGGTTTTTTTCATGTGGTTGGTGTAGAGTACTTGAGGTACTTTTCTTTGTTTGAATTTTTTAGACGATATACGAGGGTGGATTGATAAGTTTCCGGCCTGACCAAGAGATGGCGCCACTAGGCCTACCTTGAGGTGGCGTTCTATAGTACCATCCTTAGATAG
>NC_046657.1:28638147-28642521 GCF_010883055.1 Belonocnema kinseyi | reverse complement strand
GTATCAGCCTTGGAGGAGATTATGTTGAGAAATAAAAAAAAAAAATTCTTAAAAACATTGTTTTTCTTGGTCAGGCCGGAAACTTATCAATCCACCCTCGTAGCATAAGTCTGCTGGAATTGCAAATGACGTGAGGAACCCATTTTGTTTCTTGGTGCAGCAATTTACGGTCAAAACACTTTTCGCAAAGACTTTTTACTTCCTCGTCGATTGATTTTCGCAAACTGCTCACTTCATATTTACTGCAAATCTAACAGAATGAATCTGAGCTATTCTTGCAGACATGCGATTGATAAATGCTCGCGGTTTTTTTCCTTGTAGCATGAGACTCTACACCAACCAAGTAATTCATTGATGAAGAGCTACGGTTGCATGATGACGACGTCGGAGAGCCCGCTTTCCCACCCTGACCAGACGCCGATACTGGGGTTTTTCCCTGCATCGTAATACACTTTTTAACTGTGTCTGCCATGACGGCATGAACGTCGTTTACCGACATTTATTGCTATTAATCTCAAAATATGAAACTAAGCAAGAACAGGGTTGCCAGCGTAATCGGTTAGGTTAGGTTAGGTTTTGTTAGGTTAGGATAGGCTAAACCTCTATGTAGGTTAAGCCGAAGCTAAATGAAAAGGTACCGCAAACACAACGGAACATTTCCTGAAAATTGCAAGTTCACTTTTTCAGGATAGCCCTAAAGAAGGCAGCTGCATTCAAAATATTTCGTCTTTTTAATTCTCTGCAGGTAATAGTTGCAATCCTTATTTAATTCTAGTGTTGAAGAGCATATTTTATTTGACCTATTAAAAATAAATACTCAGCTTTCAAGATCTTACTGGGGAGACGAGCCCAGAGTAGCGGATCAAAAATCTATATAGTTTGTATGCCAACTTCGGAAATTCCTTATTAATATATTAGTACATTGGTTTAATTTGGTATAAAACCTCGTTCCATATCTCATGGGTACACTCAGGCATATATTTAAGAAACGTATAGGGGAATGCGGGACGGGACGGTAGTTAATGTGAAGAAAAAAAATGATGAGGAAATTTTTCTAATTCAATTTTTGCACAATTATTTATTTTGCATTTCTTACCAATTCTTTAGTAGTTAACAATTAATATTTTAATAAATAAAAAATTTTTTGGATATGCTTAGAATTATGAAACTTTTCGTTGCAGGAGTCGCTATGTTCATCAATTTCATTCAAATTTTAGATAATAGGAGATCCTCGACGGCCCACTTATCCGAGTCGGAGTTACCCCCTTCATTTACGCTGGGTGCCGTACCCGTGATCATTCGTTTCTTTGAACCACGATTGGAAAGATAGCCTCGAAAGCGTGTATAAAATTACAATAATCGGACGATGGAGGGAATTTAAAATCTAAGGAATATGAGAGGAACGAACCGCGGGGGACTTCATTTGCCAGGTAGGCTCTTTTCGCTAGCTTCTGTTCTCTTTTGTTCACTTGAATAACCAAAAATTGTCGCATTTCAACGACGTGTGCTGAAATAGTGGGCCTACGCCGTTGCAGCTTGTTGGTTTCTGACCTCGGCCAAGGTCATGGTCAGTTTTGTTTAAGTTAAATAGTAAATTCAATGCGTTTGTTGTCTGTAATTAAATGGAACTTATATTTCGAATCGAATTCTTGAGGTCTTCCATGCACTGATTACTTTGAGTCGGCACGGTTAACGCCGATTTGCGGTCATTCGGACGACGTCTATAATTTAAATGTAAAGAAAATTTCACTTCTAACCTTTCCAAATTCATCCGAGTGGTCGTAGCAGCAATAGCAGGTCTCGTTATTAACTTTAAATTTTTGTAGTTTTGGCGTAAAACTACCTGTCGCCCTTCTGGCAAATTGTTGGACTTATCTACGAGTCCAACTTAGATCTTAAATTCATATAAATAGCTAAAAATGAATTATTAGGCAAAAGTCCGGTCATTATGAATATAGACAATTCTCTATCTCTCTCACCCTTATGGGTTTTCTGCTTGCAGGGGCATGAAAGGGTTTCAAGGGTCAATAATTATCCGTAAGAGACAAAGATAAATCTAAATTGAAAAAAAAAAAATTTTAACTTCAGAAGAAAGTGAAATTGATTACGACAAGGAAATATTGGATAGCGAAAGACTTCGAGATGAAGAAGATGTAGATGATGATGATAGTGACTCTGTATCCGACATTGGTCAAATGACGGAAGGGGAGTCCGTGATAGATTGTGAACATGATGATGGAGATGGTGATGCTACTGATGATGATCATGATAATGATATTTTAGAAATAACATTTAAAAAAGGGTTCATGGGGTTAAAAAATTATAATAATTCTTTTTAATAATTTCTGCTTTTTGTGTTGTATTTTATTCTTAATTATTTTGTGTTTTTAATATATTACATTAATTTAACCAATTTCTGAAAAGATGCTTCGTTTATGACGGAAATAGTTTTTTTCCGCTTCGGTTATGACGCTGCATTTTTTCGCATTTCAAAGAAAAATATGTTGAGATACATTGAAACAGATTAATAATTTTGATTTCCATATAGAACACATGAAATATAAGGTTTTCATCTAGCCTTTAAATGGTATAAGGCAGAGTTAAATTTAAAAAAATTTCGATGAGAAAATTTTTTTTTCTTTTTTTTTCTTCTGTCGACTTTCTTAAGAAATCTCTACGCAATATTTGTTAAATACGTTTAAATCTTATCTTTTTGATAAGCCAGAAGTGAAAAATTGGTTCATGTTAAGCTGAAGGAATATGTCTGCCATTTTTCCATTAACTTGAAATAATATTTTATAATGAAATCCAAAATGGCAATGCAAAATAAGGTCGCATAAAATTGTGGAAAATTATTTGCATTTTTACGGGACCATATGGGCCATTTGGGCTACTGCGTACCGCATGCCTTTAATTATTACACCTTCAATTTGTTTGAACTACCTTATATTATCAAGGCACTTAATGTAAAAAGGCTAAAGTTTTTCACAAATTGCAATGCGATTTTCATTTTTCATTGCCGTGCGGAGGATCCATCGAGTCGACCCAAATAAGCACGCGCTCTGCAGCCGTCGGCCGCGTTGGACGGCACCTTATTTTCTAAAAATTGTCAAACTGCTCCTTGTCCCTCATGATAGCCAACTAAGCAAAATTTTATTTAGATAATAGTATAATAGCCAACTTCAAAAATCGGACGCCGTTATGTCGTAAGATTGATCTCATTTTAAATAAATGTTTATATTTTAATTTATAAAAAATTATATAATAATATAAAATAAATGAATAAAATTCACATAATTAATATAATGTCTTTGCTGAGATTATTGTCTATTTCTATACGCAAAACAGTTTTCTACATATGCTTTTAATATTAAAATTTTATAATCATATGATTATCGGTGTTTGAATAATAATTAATTATTTCTGAGCATATGAATGATCTAAATCTTTTCTTCATGTGAAACCTGCGGGACTGTTTAATTTTTTATTTGTCGAACATTCTCGGAAAGTGGACTTCTGTACATCAGTTGGCTTCGATTTTTTTCTCTAATTTTTCGAATTGCACGGAATAAGCGCTGTGGCTGATTTTTTTAAAATTTGTAGTCGTGAGGAATCAGTATTGTTTTCTGTCTTCGCTAGAAATAACGATGGGACCTCCTTCACCGACACTTCAGTAATTATGCGCTCTAATTTTTAAAAATTAAGGCTTGGTCCTCCACCGATTTGTGCGATTCCATTACGTACAAAGAATTCACCAAATTTTCAGTTTCATTAATTTCTTTATTTCACTAACATGAGCTTCTTGCTACTGAATTGATATTACAAGATCATAACATTGCTTATCAAAGTACGAAGAGAAGGATTTCGCATAAATTTATGTTTCACATCGTTTGCATTCTCTTCGTTGACTTATTTTTAATTGTTCGCATGATTCTTTCGAACATAATATTTCGACTCAAACGTAGCAGAATATCTATACATTTATCGACCCTCTTGTTTTGACTATCCACATTTCGGGATTTCCAGCACAGTGCTGACTAAAATACCTACCAAAATCTTCAGTTCCAGGATTTACATGTAAAAACCATGTAAAGCGTCAAGGAATTATTTTTATCCGTTTCTTCTAAAAGTGTCCTACACTTCTGACAAGTTTATTCCGTTCTACTTTTATTTTTAACTTTTAAATGATCATTTTTAGTCCAGTGTCTTTCAACATGCCAAGTGCAATGTCAATGGTGTTTTGGAATATATGCGTGACGAATATCCAAGCATTGTACGAGGGTGGATTGATAAGTTTCCGGCCTGACCAAGAAAAACAACGTTTTTAAGAATTTTTTTTTATTTCTCAACATAATCTCCTCCAAGGCTGATACA